>NW_027421461.1:0-124671 GCF_009905375.1 Apium graveolens
GAACCAAAATTTAGACCAAAAACTGACTTGTATGAATGTGGCACTAAGAGGTTGTAAAAGAATTTCTAATTGCATGTACATGATGTTAACATATTAATTGTACCAATATATGATGGAAAGTGACTCTTATAAGGTGCAAAGTGACTCTAATATGGTGAGAAGTCACTTGATTGATTAGAGCCAAAATGTGGCCCGAAATTGATTGTAGGAAAGGGGTACCAAGAGGTGGTTAAAGGATGTTTAATTGCCATACGTGATATTAACATGTTAATGTCTCAATATATGGGGAAAGTGACTCTTATAGGGTGCAAAGTGACTCTATTGGTAGTGAAAAGTGACTTACATGGTTGATTAGAGCCAAAATTTGGAATAAAATTAACTTGTATGAAAGTGGCATTAATACGCGGTAAAAGGATGTCAAATTGGATATCTATGATGTTAACATGTTAATTGTTGTATATATGGTGGAAACGTGATCCTATAGGGGTCAAAAAAAGACTCTAATATGGTGAAAAGTGACTTACATGGTTGATTAGAACCAAAATGTGGAACAAAAATTGATCTGTATGAAAGTAGAATTAAGAGGTGGTAAAAGGATGTCAAATGGATTGTATATGATGTTAACATGTTAATTATACAAATTATGGTGGAAAGTGACTCTATAGGGTGCAAATGACTCTAATATGGTGTGAAAAGTGACTTACATGGTTAATTTGAACCAAAATGTGGAACAAAATTGATCTGTATAAAAGTAGAATTACGAGGTGGTTAAAAGGATGTCAAATCGTATGTATATGACGTTAATATGTTAATTGTACAAATATATGGTGGAAAGTGACTCATATAGGGTTCAAAATGACTATAATATGGTGAAAAGTGGACTTACATGGTTAATTAGAACCAAATGGGACCAAAATTGACTTGTATGGATGTGGCACTAAGAGGTGGTAAAAGGATTTCTAATTGCATGTACATGATGTTAACATGTTAATTGTACCAATATATGATGGCAAGTGACTGTTATAAGGTGCAAAGTGACTCTAATATGGTGAGAAGTCACTTGCATGATTGATTAGAGCCAAAATGGGCCCCAAAATTGACTTGTAGGAAAGGGGTACCAAGTGGTGGTTAAAGGATGTTTAATTGCATGTACGTGATATTAACATGTTAATTGTATCAATATATGGGGAAAGTGACTCTTATAGGGTGCAAAGTGACTCTAATATGGTGAAAAGTGACTTACAAGGTTGATTAGAGCCAAAATTGGAATAAAAATTAGCTTGTATGAATGTGGCATTAATAAGTGGTAAAAAATGTTAAATTGGATGTATATGATGTAACATGTCATTATTTTATATATGGTGGAAAGTGACTCTTATAGGGTGCAAAGTGACTCCAATATGGTGAAAAGTGACTTACATGGTTGATTAGAACCAAAATGTGGAACAAAATTGACCTGTATGAAAGTGGAACTAATAGGTGGTAAAAGGATGTCAAATTGGATGTATATGATGTTAACATGTTAATTATACAAATAGATAGTGGAAAGTGACTCATATAGGGTGCAAAATGACTTTAGTATGGTGAAAAGTGACTTACATGGTTAATTAGAACCAAAATTTAGACCAAAACTGACTTGTATGAATGTGGCACTAAGAGGTTGTAAAAGAATTTCTAATTGCATGTACATGATGTTAACATATTAATTGTACCAATATATGATGGAAAGTGACTCTTATAAGGTGCAAAGTTCTAATATGGTGAGAAGTCACTTGATTGATTAGAGCCAAAATGTGGCCCGAAATTGACTTGTAGGAAAGGGGTACCAAGAGGTGGTTAAAGGATGTTTAATTGCTGTACGTGATATTAACATGTTAATTGTCTCAATATATGGGGAAAGTGACTCTTATAGGGTGCAAAGTGACTCTAATATGGTGAAAAGTGACTTACATGGTTGATTAGAGCCAAAATTCGGAATAAAATTAACTTGTATGAAAGTGGCATTAATAGGCGGTAAAAGGATGTCAAATTGGATATATATGATGTTAACATGTTAATTGTTGTATATATGGTGGAACGTGACTCCTATAGGGTCAAAAAAAGACTCTAATATGGTGAAAAGTGACTTACATGGTTGATTAGAACCAAAATGTGGAACAAAATTGATCTGTATGAAAGTAGAATTAAGAGGTGGTAAAAGGATGTCAAATCGGATGTATATGATGTTAACATGTTAATTATACAAATATATGGTGGAAAGTGACTCCTATAGGGTGCAAAATGACTCTAATATGGTGAAAAGTGACTTACATGGTTAATTTGAACCAAAATGTGGAACAAAATTGATCTGTATAAAAGTAGAATTACGAGGTGGTTAAAAGGATGTCAAATCGGATGTATATGACGTTAATATGTTAATTGTACAAATATATGGTGGAAAAGGACTCATATAGGGTTCAAAATGACTATAATATGGTGAAAAGTGACTTACATGGTTAATTAGAACCAAAATGTGGACCAAAATTGACTTGTATGGATGTGGCACTAAGAGGTGGTAAAAGGATTTCTAATTGCATGTACATGATGTTAACATGTTAATTGTACCAATATATGATGGCAAGTGACTGTTATAAGGTGCAAAGTGACTCTAATATGGTGAGAAGTCACTTGCATGATTGATTAGAGCCAAAATGTGGCCCAAAATTGACTTGTAGGAAAGGGGTACCAAGTGGTGGTTAAAGGATGTTTAATTGCATGTACGTGATATTAACATGTTAATTGTATCAATATATGGGGAAAGTGACTCTTATAGGGTGCAAAGTGACTCTAATATGGTGAAAAGTGACTTACAAGGTTGATTAGAGCCAAAATGTGGAATAAAATTAGCTTGTATGAATGTGGCATTAATAAGTGGTAAAAGGATGTTAAATTGGATGTATATGATGTTAACATGTCAATTATTGTATATATGGTGGAAAGTGACTCTTATAGGGTGCAAAGTGACTCCAATATGGTGAAAAGTGACTTACATGGTTGATTAGAACCAAAATGTGGAACAAAATTGACCTGTATGAAAGTGGAACTAATAGGTGGTAAAAGGATGTCAAATTGGATGTATATGATGTTAACATGTTAATTATACAAATAGATAGTGGAAAGTGACTCATATAGGGTGCAAAATGACTTTAGTATGGTGAAAAGTGACTTACATGGTTAATTAGAACCAAAATTTAGACCAAAACTGACTTGTATGAATGTGGCACTAAGAGGTTGTAAAAGAATTTCTAATTGCATGTACATGATGTTAACATATTAATTGTACCAATATATGATGGAAAGTGACTCTTATAAGGTGCAAAGTGACTCTAATATGGTGAGAAGTCACTTGATTGATTAGAGCCAAAATGTGGCCCAAAATTGACTTGTAGGAAAGGGGTACCAAGAGGTGGTTAAAGGATGTTTAATTGCATGTACGTGATATTAACATGTTAATTGTATCAATATATAGGGAAAGTGACTCTTATAGGGTGCAAAGTGACTCTAATATGGTGAAAAGTGACTTACATGGTTGATTAGAGCCAAAATTCGGAATAAAATTAACTTGTATGAAAGTGGCATTAATAGGCGGTAAAAGGATGTCAAATTGGATATATATGATGTTAACATGTTAATTGTTGTATATATGGTGGAACGTGACTCCTATAGGGTCAAAAAAGACTCTAATATGGTGAAAAGTGACTTACATGGTTGATTAGAACCAAAATGTGGAACAAAATTGATCTGTATGAAAGTAGAATTAAGAGGTGGTAAAAGGATGTCAAATCGGATGTATATGATGTTAACATGTTAATTATACAAATATATGGTGGAAAGTGACTCCTATAGGGTGCAAAATGACTCTAATATGGTGAAAAGTGACTTACATGGTTAATTTGAACCAAAATGTGGAACAAAATTGATCTGTATAAAAGTAGAATTACGAGGTGGTAAAAGGATGTCAAATCGGATGTATATGACGTTAATATGTTAATTGTACAAATATATGGTGGAAAGTGACTCATATAGGGTTCAAAATGACTATAATATGGTGAAAAGTGACTTACATGGTTAATTAGAACCAAAATGTGGACCAAAATTGACTTGTATGGATGTGGCACTAAGAGGTGGTAAAAGGATTTCTAATTGCATGTACATGATGTTAACATGTTAATTGTACCAATATATGATGGCAAGTGACTGTTATAAGGTGCAAAGTGACTCTAATATGGTGAGAAGTCACTTGCATGATTGATTAGAGCCAAAATGTGGCCCAAAATTGACTTGTAGGAAAGGGGTACCAAGAGGTGGTTAAAGGATGTTTAATTGCATGTACGTGATATTAACATGTTAATTGTATCAATATATAGGGAAAGTGACTCTTATAGGGTGCAAAGTGACTCTAATATGGTGAAAAGTGACTTACATGGTTGATTAGAGCCAAAATTCGGAATAAAATTAACTTGTATGAAAGTGGCATTAATAGGCGGTAAAAGGATGTCAAATTGGATATATATGATGTTAACATGTTAATTGTTGTATATATGGTGGAACGTGACTCCTATAGGGTCAAAAAAGACTCTAATATGGTGAAAAGTGACTTACATGGTTGATTAGAACCAAAATGTGGAACAAAATTGATCTGTATGAAAGTAGAATTAAGAGGTGGTAAAAGGATGTCAAATCGGATGTATATGATGTTAACATGTTAATTATACAAATATATGGTGGAAAGTGACTCCTATAGGGTGCAAAATGACTCTAATATGGTGAAAAGTGACTTACATGGTTAATTTGAACCAAAATGTGGAACAAAATTGATCTGTATAAAAGTAGAATTACGAGGTGGTAAAAGGATGTCAAATCGGATGTATATGACGTTAATATGTTAATTGTACAAATATATGGTGGAAAGTGACTCATATAGGGTTCAAAATGACTATAATATGGTGAAAAGTGACTTACATGGTTAATTAGAACCAAAATGTGGACCAAAATTGACTTGTATGGATGTGGCACTAAGAGGTGGTAAAAGGATTTCTAATTGCATGTACATGATGTTAACATGTTAATTGTACCAATATATGATGGCAAGTGACTGTTATAAGGTGCAAAGTGACTCTAATATGGTGAGAAGTCACTTGCATGATTGATTAGAGCCAAAATGTGGCCCAAAATTGACTTGTAGGAAAGGGGTACCAAGTGGTGGTTAAAGGATGTTTAATTGCATGTACGTGATATTAACATGTTAATTGTATCAATATATGGGGAAAGTGACTCTTATAGGGTGCAAAGTGACTCTAATATGGTGAAAAGTGACTTACAAGGTTGATTAGAGCCAAAATGTGGAATAAAATTAGCTTGTATGAATGTGGCATTAATAAGTGGTAAAAGGATGTTAAATTGGATGTATATGATGTTAACATGTCAATTATTGTATATATGGTGGAAAGTGACTCTTATAGGGTGCAAAGTGACTCCAATATGGTGAAAAGTGACTTACATGGTTGATTAGAACCAAAATGTGGAACAAAATTGACCTGTATGAAAGTGGAACTAATAGGTGGTAAAAGGATGTCAAATTGGATGTATATGATGTTAACATGTTAATTATACAAATAGATAGTGGAAAGTGACTCATATAGGGTGCAAAATGACTTTAGTATGGTGAAAAGTGACTTACATGGTTAATTAGAACCAAAATTTAGACCAAAACTGACTTGTATGAATGTGGCACTAAGAGGTTGTAAAAGAATTTCTAATTGCATGTACATGATGTTAACATATTAATTGTACCAATATATGATGGAAAGTGACTCTTATAAGGTGCAAAGTGACTCTAATATGGTGAGAAGTCACTTGATTGATTAGAGCCAAAATGTGGCCCGAAATTGACTTGTAGGAAAGGGGTACCAAGAGGTGGTTAAAGGATGTTTAATTGCATGTACGTGATATTAACATGTTAATTGTCTCAATATATGGGGAAAGTGACTCTTATAGGGTGCAAAGTGACTCTAATATGGTGAAAAGTGACTTACATGGTTGATTAGAGCCAAAATTCGGAATAAAATTAACTTGTATGAAAGTGGCATTAATAGGCGGTAAAAGGATGTCAAATTGGATATATATGATGTTAACATGTTAATTGTTGTATATATGGTGGAACGTGACTCCTATAGGGTCAAAAAAAGACTCTAATATGGTGAAAAGTGACTTACATGGTTGATTAGAACCAAAATGTGGAACAAAATTGATCTGTATGAAAGTAGAATTAAGAGGTGGTAAAAGGATGTCAAATCGGATGTATATGATGTTAACATGTTAATTATACAAATATATGGTGGAAAGTGACTCCTATAGGGTGCAAAATGACTCTAATATGGTGAAAAGTGACTTACATGGTTAATTTGAACCAAAATGTGGAACAAAATTGATCTGTATAAAAGTAGAATTATGAGGTGGTAAAAGGATGTCAAATCGGATGTATATGACGTTAATATGTTAATTGTACAAATATATGGTGGAAAGTGACTCATATAGGGTTCAAAATGACTATAATATGGTGAAAAGTGACTTACATGGTTAATTAGAACCAAAATGTGGACCAAAATTGACTTGTATGGATGTGGCACTAAGAGGTGGTAAAAGGATTTCTAATTGCATGTACATGATGTTAACATGTTAATTGTACCAATATATGATGGCAAGTGACTGTTATAAGGTGCAAAGTGACTCTAATATGGTGAGAAGTCACTTGCATGATTGATTAGAGCCAAAATGTGGCCCAAAATTGACTTGTAGGAAAGGGGTACCAAGTGGTGGTTAAAGGATGTTTAATTGCATGTACGTGATATTAACATGTTAATTGTATCAATATATGGGGAAAGTGACTCTTATAGGGTGCAAAGTGACTCTAATATGGTGAAAAGTGACTTACAAGGTTGATTAGAGCCAAAATGTGGAATAAAATTAGCTTGTATGAATGTGGCATTAATAAGTGGTAAAAGGATGTTAAATTGGATGTATATGATGTTAACATGTCAATTATTGTATATATGGTGGAAAGTGACTCTTATAGGGTGCAAAGTGACTCCAATATGGTGAAAAGTGACTTACATGGTTGATTAGAACCAAAATGTGGAACAAAATTGACCTGTATGAAAGTGGAACTAATAGGTGGTAAAAGGATGTCAAATTGGATGTATATGATGTTAACATGTTAATTATACAAATAGATAGTGGAAAGTGACTCATATAGGGTGCAAAATGACTTTAGTATGGTGAAAAGTGACTTACATGGTTAATTAGAACCAAAATTTAGACCAAAACTGACTTGTATGAATGTGCACTAAGAGGTTGTAAAAGAATTTCTAATTGCATGTACATGATGTTAACATATTAATTGTACCAATATATGATGGAAAGTGACTCTTATAAGGTGCAAAGTGACTCTAATATGGTGAGAAGTCACTTGATTGATTAGAGCCAAAATGTGGCCCAAAATTGACTTGTAGGAAAGGGGTACCAAGAGGTGGTTAAAGGATGTTTAATTGCATGTACGTGATATTAACATGTTAATTGTATCAATACATAGGGAAAGTGACTCTTATAGGGTGCAAAGTGACTCTAATATGGTGAAAAGTGACTTACATGGTTGATTAGAGCCAAAATTCGGAATAAAATTAACTTGTATGAAAGTGGTATTAATAGGCGGTAAAAGGATGTCAAATTGGATATATATGATGTTAACATGTTAATTGTTGTATATATGGTGGAACGTGACTCCTATAGGGTCAAAAAAAGACTCTAATATGGTGAAAAGTGACTTACATGGTTGATTAGAACCAAAATGTGGAACAAAATTGATCTGTATGAAAGTAGAATTAAGAGGTGGTAAAAGGATGTCAAATCGGATGTATATGATGTTAACATGTTAATTATACAAATATATGGTGGAAAGTGACTCCTATAGGGTGCAAAATGACTCTAATATGGTGAAAAGTGACTTACATGGTTAATTTGAACCAAAATGTGGAACAAAATTGATCTGTATAAAAGTAGAATTATGAGGTGGTAAAAGGATGTCAAATCGGATGTATATGACGTTAATATGTTAATTGTACAAATATATGTTGGAAAGTGACTCATATAGGGTTCAAAATGACTATAATATGGTGAAAAGTGACTTACATGGTTAATTAGAACCAAAATGTGGACCAAAATTGACTTGTATGGATGTGGCACTAAGAGGTGGTAAAAGGATTTCTAATTGCATGTACATGATGTTAACATGTTAATTGTACCAATATATGATGGCAAGTGACTGTTATAAGGTGCAAAGTGACTCTAATATGGTGAGAAGTCACTTGCATGATTGATTAGAGCCAAAATGTGGCCCAAAATTGACTTGTAGGAAAGGGGTACCAAGTGGTGGTTAAAGGATGTTTAATTGCATGTACGTGATATTAACATGTTAATTGTATCAATATATGGGGAAAGTGACTCTTATAGGGTGCAAAGTGACTCTAATATGGTGAAAAGTGACTTACAAGGTTGATTAGAGCCAAAATGTGGAATAAAATTAGCTTGTATGAATGTGGCATTAATAAGTGGTAAAAGGATGTTAAATTGGATGTATATGATGTTAACATGTCAATTATTGTATATATGGTGGAAAGTGACTCTTATAGGGTGCAAAGTGACTCCAATATGGTGAAAAGTGACTTACATGGTTGATTAGAACCAAAATGTGGAACAAAATTGACCTGTATGAAAGTGGAACTAATAGGTGGTAAAAGGATGTCAAATTGGATGTATATGATGTTAACATGTTAATTATACAAATAGATAATGGAAAGTGACTCATATAGGGTGCAAAATGACTTTAGTATGGTGAAAAGTGACTTACATGGTTAATTAGAACCAAAATTTAGACCAAAACTGACTTGTATGAATGTGGCACTAAGAGGTTGTAAAAGAATTTCTAATTGCATGTACATGATGTTAACATATTAATTGTACCAATATATGATGGAAAGTGACTCTTATAAGGTGCAAAGTGACTCTAATATGGTGAGAAGTCACTTGATTGATTAGAGCCAAAATGTGGCCCAAAATTGACTTGTAGGAAAGGGGTACCAAGAGGTGGTTAAAGGATGTTTAATTGCATGTACGTGATATTAACATGTTAATTGTATCAATATATAGGGAAAGTGACTCTTATAGGGTGCAAAGTGACTCTAATATGGTGAAAAGTGACTTACATGGTTGATTAGAGCCAAAATTCGGAATAAAATTAACTTGTATGAAAGTGGCATTAATAGGCGGTAAAAGGATGTCAAATTGGATATATATGATGTTAACATGTTAATTGTTGTATATATGGTGGAACGTGACTCCTATAGGGTCAAAAAGACTCTAATATGGTGAAAAGTGACTTACATGGTTGATTAGAACCAAAATGTGGAACAAAATTGATCTGTATGAAAGTAGAATTAAGAGGTGGTAAAAGGATGTCAAATCGGATGTATATGATGTTAACATTTTAATTGTACAAATATATGGTGGAAAGGGACTCATATATGGTTCAAAATGACTCTAATATGGTGAAAAGTGACTTACATGGTTAATTAGAACCAAAATGTGGACCAAAATTGACTTGTATGAATGTGGCACTAAGAGGTGGTAAAAGGATTTCTAATTGCATGTACATGATGTTAACATGTTAATTGTACCAATATATGATGGCAAGTGACTGTTATAAGGTGCAAAGTGACTCTAATATGGTGAGAAGTCACTTGCATGATTGATTAGAGCCAAAATGTGGCCCAAAATTGACTTGTAGGAAAGGGGTACCAAGTGGTGGTTAAGGATGTTTAATTGCATGTACGTGATATTAACATGTTAATTGTATCAATATATGGCGAAAGTGACTCTTATAGGGTGCAAAGTGACTCTAATATGGTGAAATGTGACTTACAAGGTTGATTAGAGCCAAAATTTGGAATAAAATTAGCTTGTATGAATGTGGCATTAATAAGTGGTAAAAAATGTTAAATTGGATGTATATGATGTTAACATGTCAATTATTGTATATATGGTGGAAAGTGACTCTTATAGGGTGCAAAGTGACTCCAATATGGTGAAAAGTGACTTACATACATGGTTGATTAGAACCAAAATGTGGAACAAAATTGACCTGTATGAAAGTGGAACTAATAGGTGGTAAAAGGATGTCAAATTGGATGTATATGATGTTAACATGTTAATTATACAAATAGATAGTGGAAAGTGACTCATATAGGGTGCAAAATGACTTTAGTATGGTGAAAAGTGACTTACATGGTTAATTAGAACCAAAATTTAGACCAAAACTGACTTGTATGAATGTGGCACTAAGAGGTTGTAAAAGAATTTCTAATTGCATGTACATGATGTTAACATATTAATTGTACCAATATATGATGGAAAGTGACTCTTATAAGGTGCAAAGTGACTCTAATATGGTGAGAAGTCACTTGATTGATTAGAGCCAAAATGTGGCCCGAAATTGACTTGTAGGAAAGGGGTACCAAGAGGTGGTTAAAGGATGTTTAATTGCATGTACGTGATATTAACATGTTAATTGTATCAATATATAGGGAAAGTGACTCTTATAGGGTGCAAAGTGACTCTAATATGGTGAAAAGTGAATTACATGGTTGATTAGAGCCAAAATTTGGAATAAAATTAACTTGTATGAAAGTGGCATTAATAGGCGGTAAAAGGATGTCAAATTGGATATATATGATGTTAACATGTTAATTGTTGTATATATGGTGGAACGTGACTCCTATAGGGTCAAAAAAGACTCTAATATGGTGAAAAGTGACTTACATGGTTGATTAGAACCAAAATGTGGAACAAAATTGATCTGTATGAAAGTAGAATTAAGAGGTGGTAAAAGGATGTCAAATCGGATGTATATGATGTTAACATGTTAATTATACAAATATATGGTGGAAAGTGACTCCTATAGGGTGCAAAATGACTCTAATATGGTGAAAAGTGACTTACATGGTAAATTTGAACCAAAATGTGGAACAAAATTGATCTGTATAAAAGTAGAATTACGAGGTGGTAAAAGGATGTCAAATCGGATGTCTATGACGTTAATATGTTAATTGTACAAATATATGGTGGAAAGTGACTCATATAGGGTTCAAAATGACTATAATATGGTGAAAAGTGACTTACATGGTTAATTAGAACCAAAATGTGGAACAAAATTGACCTGTATGAAAGTGGAACTAATAGGTGGTAAAAGGATGTCAAATTGGATGTATATGATGTTAACATGTTAATTATACAAATAGATAGTGGAAAGTGACTCATATAGGGTGCAAAATGACTTTAGTATGGTGAAAAGTGACTTACATGGTTAATTAGAACCAAAATTTAGACCAAAACTGACTTGTATGAATGTGGCACTAAGAGGTTGTAAAAGAATTTTTAATTGCATGTACATGATGTTAACATATTAATTGTACCAATATATGATGGAAAGTGACTCTTATAAGGTGCAAAGTGACTCTAATATGGTGAGAAGTCACTTGATTGATTAGAGCCAAAATGTGGCCCGAAATTGACTTGTAGGAAAGGGGTACCAAGAGGTGGTTAAAGGATGTTTAATTGCATGTACGTGATATTAACATGTTAATTGTCTCAATATATGGGGAAAGTGACTCTTATAGGGTGCAAAGTGACTCTAATATGGTGAAAAGTGACTTACATGGTTGATTAGAGCCAAAATTCGGAATAAAATTAACTTGTATGAAAGTGGCATTAATAGGCGGTAAAAGGATGTCAAATTGGATATATATGATGTTAACATGTTAATTGTTGTATATATGGTGGAACGTGACTCCTATAGGGTCAAAAAAAGACTCTAATATGGTGAAAAATGACTTACATGGTTGATTAGAACCAAAATGTGGAACAAAATTGATCTGTATGAAAGTAGAATTAAGAGGTGGTAAAAGGATGTCAAATCGGATGTATATGATGTTAACATGTTAATTATACAAATATATGGTGGAAAGTGACTCCTATAGGGTGCAAAATGACTCTAATATGGTGAAAAGTGACTTACATGGTTAATTTGAACCAAAATGTGGAACAAAATTGATCTGTATAAAAGTAGAATTATGAGGTGGTAAAAGGATGTCAAATCGGATGTATATGACGTTAATATGTTAATTGTACAAATATATGGTGTAAAGTGACTCATATAGGGTTCAAAATGACTATAATATGGTGAAAAGTGACTTACATGGTTAATTAGAACCAAAATGTGGACCAAAATTGACTTGTATGGATGTGGCACTAAGAGGTGGTAAAAGGATTTCTAATTGCATGTACATGATGTTAACATGTTAATTGTACCAATATATGATGGCAAGTGACTATTATAAGGTGCAAAGTGACTCTAATATGGTGAGAAGTCACTTGCATGATTGATTAGAGCCAAAATGTGGCCCAAAATTGACTTGTAGGAAAGGGGTACCAAGTGGTGGTTAAAGGATGTTTAATTGCATGTACGTGATATTAACATGTTAATTGTATCAATATATGGGGAAAGTGACTCTTATAGGGTGCAAAGTGACTCTAATATGGTGAAAAGTGACTTACAAGGTTGATTAGAGCCAAAATGTGGAATAAAATTAGCTTGTATGAATGTGGCATTAATAAGTGGTAAAAGGATGTTAAATTGGATGTATATGATGTTAACATGTCAATTATTGTATATATGGTGGAAAGTGACTCTTATAGGGTGCAAAGTGACTCCAATATGGTGAAAAGTGACTTACATGGTTGATTAGAACCAAAATGTGGAACAAAATTGACTTGTATGAAAGTGGAACTAATAGGTGGTAAAAGGATGTCAAATTGGATGTATATGATGTTAACATGTTAATTATACAAATAGATAGTGGAAAGTGACTCATATAGGGTGCAAAATGACTTTAGTATGGTGAAAAGTGACTTACATGGTTAATTAGAACCAAAATTTAGACCAAAACTGACTTGTATGAATGTGCCACTAAGAGGTTGTAAAAGAATTTCTAATTCCATGTACATGATGTTAACATATTAATTGTACCAATATATGATGGAAAGTGACTCTTATAAGGTGCAAAGTGACTCTAATATGGTGAGAAGTCACTTGATTGATTAGAGCCAAAATGTGGCCCAAAATTGACTTGTAGGAAAGGGGTACCAAGAGGTGGTTAAAGGATGTTTAATTGCATGTACGTGATATTAACATGTTAATTGTATCAATACATAGGGAAAGTGACTCTTATAGGGTGCAAAGTGACTCTAATATGGTGAAAAGTGACTTACATGGTTGATTAGAGCCAAAATTCGGAATAAAATTAACTTGTATGAAAGTGGTATTAATAGGCGGTAAAAGGATGTCAAATTGGATATATGATGTTAACATGTTAATTGTTGTATATATGGTGGAACGTGACTCCTATAGGGTCAAAAAAGACTCTAATATGGTGAAAAGTGACTTACATGGTTGATTAGAACCAAAATGTGGAACAAAATTGATCTGTATGAAAGTAGAATTAAGAGGTGGTAAAAGGATGTCAAATCGGATGTATATGATGTTAACATGTTAATTATACAAATATATGGTGGAAAGTGACTCCTATAGGGTGCAAAATGACTCTAATATGGTGAAAAGTGACTTACATGGTTAATTTGAACCAAAATGTGGAACAAAATTGATCTGTATAAAAGTAGAATTATGAGGTGGTAAAAGGATGTCAAATCGGATGTATATGACGTTAATATGTTAATTGTACAAATATATGTTGGAAAGTGACTCATATAGGGTTCAAAATGACTATAATATGGTGAAAAGTGACTTACATGGTTAATTAGAACCAAAATGTGGACCAAAATTGACTTGTATGGATGTGGCACTAAGAGGTGGTAAAAGGATTTCTAATTGCATGTACATGATGTTAACATGTTAATTGTACCAATATATGATGGCAAGTGACTGTTATAAGGTGCAAAGTGACTCTAATATGGTGAGAAGTCACTTGCATGATTGATTAGAGCCAAAATGTGGCCCAAAATTGACTTGTAGGAAAGGGGTACCAAGTGGTGGTTAAAGGATGTTTAATTGCATGTACGTGATATTAACATGTTAATTGTATCAATATATGGGGAAAGTGACTCTTATAGGGTGCAAAGTGACTCTAATATGGTGAAAAGTGACTTACAAGGTTGATTAGAGCCAAAATGTGGAATAAAATTAGCTTGTATGAATGTGGCATTAATAAGTGGTAAAAGGATGTTAAATTGGATGTATATGATGTTAACATGTCAATTATTGTATATATGGTGGAAAGTGACTCTTATAGGGTGCAAAGTGACTCCAATATGGTGAAAAGTGACTTACATGGTTGATTAGAACCAAAATGTGGAACAAAATTGACCTGTATGAAAGTGGAACTAATAGGTGGTAAAAGGATGTCAAATTGGATGTATATGATGTTAACATGTTAATTATACAAATAGATAATGGAAAGTGACTCATATAGGGTGCAAAATGACTTTAGTATGGTGAAAAGTGACTTACATGGTTAATTAGAACCAAAATTTAGACCAAAACTGACTTGTATGAATGTGGCACTAAGAGGTTGTAAAAGAATTTCTAATTGCATGTACATGATGTTAACATATTAATTGTACCAATATATGATGGAAAGTGACTCTTATAAGGTGCAAAGTGACTCTAATATGGTGAGAAGTCACTTGATTGATTAGAGCCAAAATGTGGCCCAAAATTGACTTGTAGGAAAGGGGTACCAAGAGGTGGTTAAAGGATGTTTAATTGCATGTACGTGATATTAACATGTTAATTGTATCAATATATAGGGAAAGTGACTCTTATAGGGTGCAAAGTGACTCTAATATGGTGAAAAGTGACTTACATGGTTGATTAGAGCCAAAATTCGGAATAAAATTAACTTGTATGAAAGTGGCATTAATAGGCGGTAAAAGGATGTCAAATTGGATATATATGATGTTAACATGTTAATTGTTGTATATATGGTGGAACGTGACTCCTATAGGGTCAAAAAAGACTCTAATATGGTGAAAAGTGACTTACATGGTTGATTAGAACCAAAATGTGGAACAAAATTGATCTGTATGAAAGTAGAATTAAGAGGTGGTAAAAGGATGTCAAATCGGATGTATATGATGTTAACATTTTAATTGTACAAATATATGGTGGAAAGGGACTCATATATGGTTCAAAATGACTCTAATATGGTGAAAAGTGACTTACATGGTTAATTAGAACCAAAATGTGGACCAAAATTGACTTGTATGAATGTGGCACTAAGAGGTGGTAAAAGGATTTCTAATTGCATGTACATGATGTTAACATGTTAATTGTACCAATATATGATGGCAAGTGACTGTTATAAGGTGCAAAGTGACTCTAATATGGTGAGAAGTCACTTGCATGATTGATTAGAGCCAAAATGTGGCCCAAAATTGACTTGTAGGAAAGGGGTACCAAGTGGTGGTTAAAGGATGTTTAATTGCATGTACGTGATATTAACATGTTAATTGTATCAATATATGGCGAAAGTGACTCTTATAGGGTGCAAAGTGACTCTAATATGGTGAAATGTGACTTACAAGGTTGATTAGAGCCAAAATTTGGAATAAAATTAGCTTGTATGAATGTGGCATTAATAAGTGGTAAAAAATGTTAAATTGGATGTATATGATGTTAACATGTCAATTATTGTATATATGGTGGAAAGTGACTCTTATAGGGTGCAAAGTGACTCCAATATGGTGAAAAGTGACTTACATACATGGTTGATTAGAACCAAAATGTGGAACAAAATTGACCTGTATGAAAGTGGAACTAATAGGTGGTAAAAGGATGTCAAATTGGATGTATATGATGTTAACATGTTAATTATACAAATAGATAGTGGAAAGTGACTCATATAGGGTGCAAAATGACTTTAGTATGGTGAAAAGTGACTTACATGGTTAATTAGAACCAAAATTTAGACCAAAACTGACTTGTATGAATGTGGCACTAAGAGGTTGTAAAAGAATTTCTAATTGCATGTACATGATGTTAACATATTAATTGTACCAATATATGATGGAAAGTGACTCTTATAAGGTGCAAAGTGACTCTAATATGGTGAGAAGTCACTTGATTGATTAGAGCCAAAATGTGGCCCGAAATTGACTTGTAGGAAAGGGGTACCAAGAGGTGGTTAAAGGATGTTTAATTGCATGTACGTGATATTAACATGTTAATTGTATCAATATATAGGGAAAGTGACTCTTATAGGGTGCAAAGTGACTCTAATATGGTGAAAAGTGAATTACATGGTTGATTAGAGCCAAAATTTGGAATAAAATTAACTTGTATGAAAGTGGCATTAATAGGCGGTAAAAGGATGTCAAATTGGATATATATGATGTTAACATGTTAATTGTTGTATATATGGTGGAACGTGACTCCTATAGGGTCAAAAAAGACTCTAATATGGTGAAAAGTGACTTACATGGTTGATTAGAACCAAAATGTGGAACAAAATTGATCTGTATGAAAGTAGAATTAAGAGGTGGTAAAAGGATGTCAAATCGGATGTATATGATGTTAACATGTTAATTATACAAATATATGGTGGAAAGTGACTCCTATAGGGTGCAAAATGACTCTAATATGGTGAAAAGTGACTTACATGGTAAATTTGAACCAAAATGTGGAACAAAATTGATCTGTATAAAAGTAGAATTACGAGGTGGTAAAAGGATGTCAAATCGGATGTCTATGACGTTAATATGTTAATTGTACAAATATATGGTGGAAAGTGACTCATATAGGGTTCAAAATGACTATAATATGGTGAAAAGTGACTTACATGGTTAATTAGAACCAAAATGTGGACCAAAATTGACTTGTATGGATGTGGCACTAAGAGGTGGTAAAAGGATTTCTAATTGCATGTACATGATGTTAACATGTTAATTGTACCAATATATGATGGCAAGTGACTGTTATAAGGTGCAAAGTGACTCTAATATGGTGAGAAGTCACTTGCATGATTGATTAGAGCCAAAATGTGGCCCAAAAATGACTTGTAGGAAAGGGGTACCAAGTGGTGGTTAAAGGATGTTTAATTGCATGTACGTGATATTAACATGTTAATTGTATCAATATATGGCGAAAGTGACTCTTATAGGGTGCAAAGTGACTCTAATATGGTGAAATATGACTTACAAGGTTGATTAGAGCCAAAATTTGGAATAAAATTAGCTTGTATGAATGTGACATTAATAAGTGGTAAAAAATGTTAAATTGGATGTATATGATGTTAACATGTCAATTATTGTATATATGGTGGAAAGTGACTCTTATAGGGTGCAAAGTGACTCCAATATGGTGAAAAGTGACTTACATACATGGTTGATTAGAACCAAAATGTGGAACAAAATTGACCTATATGAAAGTGGAACTAATAGGTGGTAAAAGGATGTCAAATTGGATGTATATGATGTTAACATGTTAATTATACAAATAGATAGTGGAAAGTGACTCATATAGGGTGCAAAATGACTTTAGTATGGTGAAAAGTGACTTACATGGTTAATTAGAACCAAAATTTAGACCAAAACTGACTTGTATGAATGTGGCACTAAGAGGTTGTAAAAGAATTTCTAATTGCATGTACATGATGTTAACATATTAATTGTACCAATATATGATGGAAAGTGACTCTTATAACGTGCAAAGTGACTCTAATATGGTGAGAAGTCACTTGATTGATTAGAGCCAAAATGTGGCCCGAAATTGACTTGTAGGAAAGGGGTACCAAGAGGTGGTTAAAGGATGTTTAATTGCATGTACGTGATATTAACATGTTAATTGTATCAATATATGGGGAAAGTGACTCTTATAGGGTGCAAAGTGACTCTAATATGTTGAAAAGTGACTTACAAGGTTGATTAGAGCCAAAATGTGGAATAAAATTAGCTTGTATGAATGTGGCATTAATAAGTGGTAAAAGGATGTTAAATTTGATGTATATGATGTTAACATGTTAATTATTGTATATATGGTGGAAAGTGACTCTTATAGGGTGCAAAGTGACTCCAATATGGTGAAAAGTGACTTACATGGTTGATTAGAACCAAAATGTGGAACAAAATTGACCTGTATGAAAGTGGAACTAATAGGTGGTAAAAGGATGTCAAATTGGATGTATATGATGTTAACATGTTTATTATACAAATAGATTGTGGAAAGTGACTCATATAGGGTGCAAAATGACTTTAGTATGGTGAAAAGTGACTTACATGGTTAATTAGAACCAAAATGTTGACCAAAACTGACTTGTATGAATGTGGCACTAAGAGGTTGTAAAAGGATTTCTAATTGCATGTACATGATGTTAACATATTAATTATACCAATATATGATGGCAAGTGACTCTTATAAGGTGCAAAATGACTCTAATATGGTGAGAAGTCACATGATTGATTAGAGCCAAAATGCGGCCCAAAATTGACTTGTAGGAAAGGGGTATCAAGAGGTGGTTAAAGGATGTTTAATTGCATGTACATCATATTAACATGTTAATTGTATCAATATATGGGGAAAGTGACTCTTATAGGGTGCAAAGTGACTCTAAATGGTGAAAAGTGACTTACATGGTTGATTAGAGCCAAAATGTGGAATAAAATTAACTTGTATGAAGGTGGAACTAATAGGTGTTAAAAGAATGTCAAATTGGAAGTATATGATGTTAACATGTTAATTGTTGTATATATGGTGAAAAGTGACTCTTATAGGGTGCAAAGTGACTCTAATATGGTGAAAAGTGACTTACATGGTTGATTAGAGCCAAAATGTGGCCCAAAATTGACATGTACGAAAGGGGTACCAAGAGGTGGGTAAAGGATATTTAATTGCATGCACATGATATTAACATGTTAATTATATCAATATATGGGGAAAGTGACTCTTATAGGCTGCAAAGTGACTCTAATATGGTGAAAAGTGACTTACATGGTTGATTAGAGCCAAAATGTGGAATAAAATTTGCTTGTATGAATGTGGCATTAATAAGTGGTAAAAGGATGTTAAATTGGATGTATATGATGTTAACATGTTAATTATTGTATATATGGTGGAAAGTGACTCTTATAGGGTGCAAATTGACTCCAATATGGTGAAAAGTGACTTACATGATTGATTAGAACCAAAATATGGAACAAAATTGACCAGTATAAAAATGGAACTAATAGGTGGTAAAAGGATGTCAAATTGGATGTATATGATGTTTGCATGTTAATTATACAAATAGATTGTGGAAAGTGACTCATATAGGGTGCAAAATGACTTTAATATGGTGAAAAGGTACATGGTTAATTAGAACCAAAATGTTAACCAAAACTGACTTGTATGAATGTGGCACTAAGAGGTTGTAAAAGGATTTCTAATTGCATGTACATGATGTTAACATATTAATTGTACCAATATATGATGGCAAGTGATATAAGGTGCAAAATGACTCTAATATGGTGAGAAGTCACATGATTGATTAGAGCCAAAATGCGGCCCAAAATTGACTTGTAGGAAAGGGGTATCAAGAGGTGGTTAAGGGATGTTTAATTGCATGTACATCATATTAACATGTTAATTGTATCAATATATGGGGAAAGTGACTCTTATAGGGTGCAAAGTGACTCTAAATGGTGAAAAGTGACTTACATGGTTGATTAGAGCCAAAATGTGGAATAAAATTAACTTGTATGAAAGTGGAACTAATAGGTGTTAAAAGAATGTCAAATTGGAAGTATATGATGTTAACATGTTAATTGTTGTATATATGGTGAAAAGTGACTCTTATAGGGTTCAAAATGACTCTAATATGGTGAAAAGTGACTTACATGGTTGATTAGAGCCAAAATGTGGCCCAAAATTGACATGTACGAAAGGGGTACCAAGAGGTGGGTAAAGGATATTTAATTGCATGCACATGATATTGACATGTTAATTATATCAATATATGGGGAAAGTGACTCTTATAGGCTGCAAAGTGACTCTAATATGGTGAAAAGTGACTTACATGGTTGATTAGAGCCAAAATGTGGAATAAAATTTGCTTATATGAATGTGGCATTAATAAGTGGTAAAAGGATGTTAAATTGGATGTATATGATGTTAACATGTTAATTATTGTATATATGGTGGAAAGTGACTCTTATAGGGTGCAAAGTGACTCCAATATGGTGAAAAGTGACTTACATGATTGATTAGAACCAAAATGTGGAACAAAATTGACCAGTATGAAAATGGAACTAATAGGTGGTAAAAGGATGTCAAATTGGATGTATGATGTTTGCATGTTAATTATACAAATAGATTGTGGAAAGTGACTCATATAGGGTGCAAAATGACTTTAATATGGTGAAAAGTGACTTACATGGTTAATTAGAACCAAAATGTTGACCAAAACTGACTTGTATGAATGTGGCACTAAGAGGTTGTAAAAGGATTTCTAATTGCATGTACATGATGTTAACATATTAATTGTACCAATATATGATGGCAAGTGACTCTTATAAGGTGTGCAAAGTGACTCTAATATGGTGAGAAGTCACATGATTGATTAGAGCCAAAATGCGGCCCAAAATTGACTTGTAGGAAAGGGGTATCAAGAGGTGGTTAAAGGATGTTTAATTGCATGTACATGATATTAACATGTTAATTGTATCAATATATGGGGAAAGTGACTCTTATAGGGTGCAAAGTGACTCTCATATGGTGAAAAGTGACTTACATGGTTGATTAGAGCCAAAATGTGGAATAAAATTAACTTGTATGAAAGTGGAACTAATAGGTGTTAAAAGAATGTCAAATTGGAAGTATATGATGTTAACATGTTAATTGTTGTATATATGGTGGAAAGTGACTCTTATAGGGTGCAAAGTGACTCCAATATGGTGAAAAGTGACTTACATGATTGATTAGAACCAAAATGTGGAACAAAATTGACCAGTATGAAAATGGAACTAATAGGTGGTAAAAGGATGTCAAATTAGATGTATATGATGTTTGCATGTTAATTATACAAATAGATTGTGGAAAGTGACTCATATAGGGTGCAAAATGACTTTAATATGGTGAAAAGTGACTTACATGGTTAATTAGAACCAAAATGTTGACCAAACCTGACTTGTATGAATGTGGCACTAAGATGTTGTAAAAGGATTTCTAATTGCATGTACATGATGTTAACATATTAATTATACCAATATATGATGGCAAGTGACTCTTATAAGGTGCAAAGTGACTCTAATATGGTGAAAAGTGACTTACATGGTTAATTAGAACCAAAATGTGGACCAAAATTGACTTGTATGGATGTGGCACTAAGAGGTGGTAAAAGGATTTCTAATTGCATGTACATGATGTTAACTTGTTAATTGTACCAATATATGATGGCAAGTGACTGTTATAAGGTGCAAAGTGACTCTATTATGGTGAGAAGTCACTTGCATGATTGATTAGAGCCAAAATGTGGCCCAAAATTGACTTGTAGGAAAGGGGTACCAAGAGGTGGTTAAAGGATGTTTAATTGCATGTACATGATATTAACATGTTAATTATATCAATATATGGGGAAAGTGACTCTTATAGGCTGCAAAGTGACTCTAATATGGTGAAAAGTGACTTACATGGTTGATTAGAGCCAAAATGTGGAATAAAATTGACCTGTATGAAAGTGGAACTAATAGGTGGTAAAAGGATGTCAAATTGGATGTATATGATATTAACATGTTAATTATACAAATAGATTGTGGAAAGTGACTCATATAGGGTGCAAAATGACTTTAATATGGTGAAAAGTGACTTACATGGTTAATTAGAACCAAAATGTTGACCAAAACTGACTTGTACGAATGTGGCACTAAGAGGTTGTAAAAGGATTTCTAATTGCATGTACATGATGTTAACATATAAATTGTACCAATATATGATGGCAAGTGACTCTTATAAGGTGCAAAGTGACTCTAACATGGTGAGAAGCCACATGATTGATTAGAGCCAAAATGCAGCCCAAAATTGACTTGTAGGAAAGGGGTACCAAGAGGTGGTTAATGGATGCTTAATTGCATGTACATGATGTTAACATGTTAATTGTATCAATATATGGGGAAAGTGACTCTTATAGGGTGCAAAGTGACTCTAATATGGTGAAAAGTGACTTACATGGTTGATTAGAGCCAAAATGTGGAATAAAATTAACTTGTATGAAAGTGGCATTAAAAGGGGGTAAAAGGATGTCAAATTGGATATATATGATGTTAACATGTTAATTGTTGTATATGGTGAAAAGTGACTCCTATAGGGTGCAAAATGACTCTAATATGGTGAAAAGTGATTTACATGGTTAATTAGAACCAAAATGTGGAACAAAATTGATCTGTATGAAAGTAGAATTACGAGGTAGTAAAAGGATGTCAAATCGGATGTATATAACGTTAATATGTTAATTGTACAAATATATGGTGGAAAGTGACTCATATAGGGTTCAAAATGACTCTAATATGGTGAAAAGTGACTTACATGGTTAATTAGAACCAAAATGTGGACCAAAATTGACTTGTATGGATGTGGCACTAAGAGGTGGTAAAAGGATTTCTAATTGCATTTACATAATGTTAACATGTTAATTGTACCAATATATGATGGCAAGTGACTGTTATAAGGTGCAAAGTGACTCTAATATGGTGAGAAGTCACTTGCATGATTGATTAGAGCCAAAATGTGGCCCAAAATTGACTTGTAGGAAAGGGGTACCAAGTGGTGGTTAAAGGATGTTTAATTGCATGTACGTGATATTAACATGTTAATTGTATCAATATATGGGGAAAGTGACTCTTATAGGGTGCAAAGTGACTCTAATATGGTGAAAAGTGACTAATTAGAGCCAAAATGTGGAATAAAATTAGCTTGTATGAATGTGGCATTAATAAGTGGTAAAAGGATGTTAAATTGGATTTATATGATGTTAACATGTTAATTATTGTATATATGGTGGAAAGTGACTCTTATAGGGTGCAAAGTGACTCCAATATGGTGAAAAGTGACTTACATGGTTGATTAGAACCAAAATGTGGAACAAAATTGACCTGTATGAAAGTGGAACTAATAAGTGGTAAAAGGATGTCAAATTGGATGTATATGATGTCAACATGTTAATTATACAAATAGATTGTGGAAAGTGACTCATATAGGGTGCAAAATGACTTTAGTATGGTGAAAAGTGACTTACATGGTTAATTAGAACCAAAATATAGACCAAAACTGACTTGTATGAATGTGGCACTAAGAGGTTGTAAAAGAATATCTAATTTCATGTACTTGATGTTAACATATTAATTGTACCAATATATGATGGCAAGTGACTCTTATAAGGTGCAAAGTGACTCTAATATGGTGAGAAGTCACTTACATGATTGATTAGAGCCAAAATGTGGACCGAAATTGACTTGTAGGAAAGGGGGTACCAAGAGGTGGTTAAAGGATGTTTAATTGCATGTACGTGCTATTAACATGTTAATTGTATCTATATATGGGGAAAGTGACTCTTATAGGGTGCAAAGTGACTCTAATATGGTGAAAAGTGACTTGGTTGATTAGAGCCAAAATGTGGAATGAAATTAACTTGTATGAAAGTGGCATTAATAGGCGGTAAAAGGATGTCAAATTGGACATATATGATGTTAACATGTTAATTGTTGTATATATGGTGGAACGTGACTCCTATTGGGTCAAAAAATGACTCTAATATGGTGAAAAGTGACTTGGTTGATTAGAACCAAAATGTGGACAAAATTGATCTGTATGAAAGTAGAATTAAGAGGTGGTAAAAGGATGTCAAATCGGATGTATATGATGTTAACATGTTAATTATACAAATATATGGTGGAAAGTGACTCATATAGGGTGCAAAATGACTCTAATATGGTGAAAAGTGACTTACATGGTTAATTAGAACCAAAATGTGGACCAAAATTGACTTGTATGAATGTGGCACTAAGAGGTGGTAAAAGGATTTCTAATTGCATGTACATGATGTTAACATGTTAATTGTACCAATATATGATGGCAAGTGACTCTTATAAGGTGCAAAGTGACTCTAATATGGTGAAAAGTCACTTACATGATTGATTAGAGCCAAAATGTGGCCCAAAATTGACTTGTAAGAAAGGGGTACCAAGAGGTGGGTAAAGGATGTTTAATTGCATGTACATGATATTAACATGTTAATTATATCAATATATGGGGAAAGTGACTCTTATAGGCTGCAAAGTGACTCTAATATGGTGAAAAGTGACTTACATGGTTGATTAGAGCCAAAATGTGGAATAAAATTTGCTTGTATGAATGTGGCATTAATAAGTGGTAAAAGGATGTTAAATTGGATGTATATGATGTTAACATGTTAATTATTGTATATATGGTGGAAAGTGACTCTTATAGGGTGCAAAGTGACTCCAATATGGTGAAAAGTGACTTACATGATTGATAAGAACCAAAATGTGGAACAAAATTGACCAGTATGAAAATGGAACTAATAGGTGGTAAAAGGATGTCAAATTGGATGTATATGATGTTTGCATGTTAATTATACAAATAGATTGTGGAAAGTGACTCATATAGGGTGCAAAATGACTTTAATATGGTGAAAAGTTACTTACATGGTTAATTAGAACCAAAATGTTAACCAAAACTGACTTGTATGAATGTGGCACTAAGAGGTTGTAAAAGGATTTCTAATTGCATGTACATGATGTTAACATATTAATTGTACCAATATATGATGGCAAGTGACTCTTATAAGGTGCAAAGTGACTCTAATATGGTGAGAAGTCACATGATTGATTAGAGCCAAAATGCGGCCCAAAATTGACTTGTAGGAAAGGGGTACCAAGAGGTGGTTAAAGGATGTTTAATTGCATGTACATGATGTTAACATGTTAATTGTATCAATATATGGGGAAAGTGACTCTTATAGGGTGCAAAGTGACTCTCATATGGTGAAAAGTGACTTACATGGTTGATTAGAGCCAAAATGTGGAATAAAATTAACTTGTATGAAAGTGGAACTAATAGGTGTTAAAAGAATGTCAAATTGGAAGTATATGATGTTAACATGTTAATTGTTGTATATATGGTGAAAAGTGACTCTTATAGGGTGCAAAGTGACTCTAATATGGTGAAAAGTGACTTACATGGTTGATTAGAGCCAAAATGTGGCCCAAAATTGACATGTACGAAAGGGGTACCAAGAGGTGGGTAAAGGATATTTAATTGCATGCACATGATATTAACATGTTAATTATATCAATATATGGGGAAAGTGACTCTTATAGGCTGCAAACTGACTCTAATATGGTGAAAAGTGACTTACATGGTTGATTAGAGCCAAAATGTGGAATAAAATTTGCTTGTATGAATGTGGCATTAATAAGTGGTAAAAGGATGTTAAATTGGATGTATATGATGTTAACATGTTAATTATTGTATATATGTTGGAAAGTGACTCTTATAGGGTGCAAAGTGACTCCAATATGGTGAAAAGTGACTTACATGATTGATTAGAACCAAAATGTGGAACAAAATTGACCAGTATGAAAATGGAACTAATAGGTGGTAAAAGGATGTCAAATTGGATGTATATGATGTTTGCATGTTAATTATACAAATAGATTGTGGAAAGTGACTTATATAGGGTGCAAAATGACTTTAATATGGTGAAAAGTGACTTACATGGTTAATTAGAACCAAAATGTTGACCAAAACTGACTTGTATGAATGTGGCACTAAGAGGTTGTAAAAGGATTTCTAATTGCATGTATATGATGTTAACATATTAATTGTACCAATATATGATGGCAAGTGACTCTTATAAGGTGCAAAGTGACTCTAATATGGTGAGAAGTCACACGATTGATTAGAGACAAAATGCGGCCCAAAATTGACTTGTAGGAAAGGGGTATCAAGAGGTGGTTAAAGGATGTTTAATTGCATGTACATGATGTTAACATGTTAATTGTATCAATATATGGGGAAAGTGACTCTTATAGGGTGCAAAGTGACTCTCATATGGTGAAAAGTGACTTACATGGTTGATTAGAGCCAAAATGTGGAATAAAATTACCTTGTATGAAAGTGGAACTAATAGGTGTTAAAAGAATGTCAAATTGGAAGTAGATGATGTTAACATGTTAATTGTTGTATATATGGTGAAAAGTGACTCTTATAGGGTGCAAAGTGACTCTAATATGGTGAAAAGTGACTTACATGGTTGATTAGAGCCAAAATGTGGCCCAAAATTGACATGTACGAAAGGGGTACCAAGAGGTGGGTAAAGGATATTTAATTGCATGCACATGATATTAACATGTTAATTATATCAATATATGGGGAAAGTGACTCTTATAGGCTGCAAAGTGACTCTAATATGGTGAAAAGTGACTTACATGGTTGATTAGAGCCAAATGTGGAATAAAATTTGCTTGTATGAATGTAGCATTAATAAGTGGTAAAAGGATGTTAAATTGGATGTATATGATGTTAACATGTTAATTATTGTATATATGGTGGAAAGTGACTCTTATAGGGTGCAAAGTGACTCCAATATGGTGAAAAGTGACTTACATGATTGATAAGAACCAAAATGTGGAACAAAATTGACTAGTATGAAAATGGAACTAATAGGTGGTAAAAGGATGTCAAATTGGATGTATATGATGTTTGCATGTTAATTATACAAATAGATTGTGGAAAGTGACTCATATAGGGTGCAAAATGACTTTAATATGGTGAAAAGTTACTTACATGGTTAATTAGAACCAAAATGTTGACCAAAACTGACTTGTATGAATGTGGCACTAAGAGGTTGCAAAAGGATTTCTAATTGCATGTACATGATGTTAACATATTAATTGTACCAATATATGATGGCAAGTGACTCTTATAAGGTGCAAAGTGACTCTAATATGGTGAGAAGTCACATGATTAATTAGAGCCAAAATGCGGCCCAAAATTGACTTGTAGGAAAGGGGCACCAAGAGGTGGTTAAAGGATGTTTAATTGCATGTATATGATGTTAACATGTTAATTGTATCAATATATGGGGAAAGTGACTCTTATAGGGTGCAAAGTGACTCTAATATGGTGAAAAGTGACTTACATGGTTGATTAGAGCCAAAATGTGGAATAAAATTAACTTGTATGAAAGTGGCATTAAAAGGGGGTAAAAGGATGTCAAATTGGATATATATGATGTTAACATGTTAATTGTTGTATATGGTGGAAAGTGACTCCTATAGGGTGCAAAATGACTCTAATATGGTGAAAAGTGACTTACATGGTTAATTAGAACCAAAATGTGGAAAAAAATTGATCTGTATGAAAGTAGAATTAAGAGGTGGTAAAAGGATGTCAAATCGGATGTATATGATGTTAACATGTTAATTATACAAATATATGGTGGAAAGTGACTCATATAGGGTGCAAAATGACTCTAATATGGTGAAAAGTGACTTACATGGTTAATTAAAACCAAAATGTGGACCAAAATTGACTTGTATGAATGTGGCACTAAGAGGTGGTAAAAGGATTTCTAATTGCATGCATATGATGTTAACATGTTAATTGTACCAATATATGATGGTAAGTGACTCTTATAAGGTGCAAAGTGACTCTAATATGGTGAGAAGTCACTTACATGATTGATTACAGCCAAAATGTGGCCCAAAATTGACTTTTAGGATAGGGGTACCAAGAGGGGGGGTAAAGGATGTTTAATTGCATGTACATAATATTAACATGTTAATTGTATCAATATATGGGGAAAGTGACTCTTATAGGGTGCAAAGTGACTCTAAATGATGAAAAGTGACTTACATGGTTGATTAGAGCCAAAATGTGGAATAAAATTAACTTGTATGAAAGTGGAACTAATAGGTGTTAAAAGAATGTCAAATTGGAAGTATATGATGTTAACATGTTAATTGTTGTATATATGGTGAAAAGTGACTCTTATAGGGTGCAAAGTGACTCTAATATGGTGAAAAGTGACTTACATGGTTGATTAGAGCTAAAATGTGGCCCAAAATTGACATGTACGAAAGGGGTAACAAGAGGTGGGTAAAGTATATTTAATTGCATGCACATGATATTAACATGTTAATTATATCAATATATAGGGAAAGTGACTCTTATAGGCTGCAAAGTGACTCTAATATGGTGAAAAGTGACTTACATGGTTGATTAGAGCCAAAATGTGGAATAAAATTTGCTTGTATGAATGTGGCATTAATAAGTGGTAAAAGGATGTTAAATTGGATGTATATGATGTTAACATGTTAATTATTGTATATATGATGGAAAGTGACTCTTACAGGGTGCAAAGTGACTCCAATATGGTGAAAAGTGACTTACATGATTGATTAGAACCAAAATGTGGAACAAAATTGACCAGTATGAAAATGGAACTAATAGGTGGTAAAAGGATGTCAAATTGGATGTATATGATGTTTGCATGTTTTATACAAATAGATTGTGGAAAGTGACTCATATAGGGTGCAAAATGACTTTAATATGGTGAAAAGTGACTTACATGGTTAATTAGAACCAAAATGTTGACCAAAACTGACTTGTATGAATGTGGCACTAAGAGGTTGTAAAAGGATTTCTAATTGCATGTACATGATGTTAACATATTAATTGTACCAATATATGATGGCAAGTGACTCTTATAAGGTGCAAAATGACTCTAATATGGTGAGAAGTCACATGATTGATTAGACCCAAAATGCGGCCCAAAATTGACTTGTAGGAAAGGGGTATCAAGAGGTGGTTAAAGGATGTTTAATTGCATGTACATCATATTAACATGTTAATTGTATCAATATATGGGGAAAGTGACTCTTATAGGGTGCAAAGTGACTCTAAATGGTGAAAAGTGACTTACATGGTTGATTAGAGCCAAAATGTGGAATAAAATTAACTTGTATGAAAGTGGAACTAATAGGTGTTAAAAGAATGTCAAATTGGAAGTATATGATGTTAACATGTTAATTGTTGTATATATGGTGAAAGTGACTCTTATAGGGTGCAAAGTGACTCTAATATGGTGAAAAGTGACTTACATGGTTGATTAGAGCCAAAATGTGGCCCAAAATTGACATGTACGAAAGGGGTACCAAGAGGTGGGTAAAGGATATTTAATTGAATGCACATGATATTAACATGTTAATTATATCAATATATGGGGAAAGTGACTCTTATAGGATGCAAAGTGACTCTAATATGGTGAAAAGTGACTTACATGGTTGATTAGAGCCAAAATGTGGAATAAAATTTGCTTGTATGAATGTGGCATTAATAAGTGGTAAAAGGATGTTAAATTGGATGTATATGATGTTAACATGTTAATTATTATATATATACTGGAAAGTGACTCTTATAGGGTGCAAAGTGACTCCAATATGGTGAAAAGTGACTTACATGATTGATAAGAACCAAAATGTGGAACAAAATTGACCAGTATGAAAATGGAACTAATAGGTGGTAAAAGGATGTCAAATTGGATGTATATGATGTTTGCATGTTAATTATACAAATAGATTGTGGAAAGTGACTCATATAGGGTGCAAAATGACTTTAATATGGTGAAAAGTTACTTACATGGTTAATTAGAACCAAAATGTTGACCAAAACTGACTTGTATGAATGTGGCACTAAGAGGTGGTAAAAGGATTTCTAATTGCATGTACATGATGTTAACATATTAATTGTACCAATATATGATGGCAAGTGACTCTTATAAGGTGCAAAGTGACTCTAATATGGTGAGAAGTCACATGATTGATTAGAGCCAAAATGCGGCCCAAAATTGACTTGTAGGAAAGGGGTATCAAGAGGTGGTTAAAGGATGTTTAATTGCATGTACATGATGTTAACATGTTAATTGTATCAATATATGGGGAAAGTGACTCTTATAGGGTGCAAAGTGACTCTCATATGGTGAAAAGTGACTTACATGGTTGATCAGAGCCAAAATGTGGAATAAAATTAACTTGTATGAAAGTGGCATTAATAGGTGGTAAAAGGATGTCAAATTGGATGTATATGATGTTAACATGTTAATTGTTGTATATATGGTGGAAAGTGACTCTTATAGGGTGCAAAGTGACTCTAATATGGTGAAAAGTGACTTACATGGTTGATTAGAACCAAAATGTGGAACAAAATTTACCTGTATGAAAGTGGAACTAATAGGTGGTAAAAGGATGTCAAATTAGATGTATATGATGTTAACATGTTAATTACACATATAGAATGTGGAAAATGACTCATATAGGGTGCAAAACGACTCTAACATGGTGAAAAGTGACTTACATGGTTGATTAGAGCCAAAATGTGGAATAAAATTTGCTTGTATGAATGTGGCATTAATAAGTGGTAAAAGGATGTTAAATTGGATGTATATGATGTTAACATGTTAATTATAGTATATATGGTGGAAAGTGACTCTTATAGGGTGCAAAGTGACTCCAATATGGTGAAAAGTGACTTACATGATTGATAAGAACCAAAATGTGGAACAAAATTGACCAGTATGAAAATGGAACTAATAGGTGGTAAAAGGATGTCAAATTGGATGTATATGATGTTTGCATGTTAATTATACAAATAGATTGTGGAAAGTGACTCATATAGGGTGCAAAATGACTTTAATATGGTGAAAAGTTACTTACATGGTTAATTAGAACCAAAATGTTGACCAAAACTGACTTGTATGAATGTGGCACTAAGAGGTTGTAAAAGGATTTCTAATTGCATGTACATGATGTTAACATATTAATTGTACCAATATATGATGGCAAGTGACTCTTATAAGGTGCAAAGTGACTCTAATATGGTGAGAAGTCACATGATTAATTAGAGCCAAAATGCGGCCCAAAATTGACTTGTAGGAAAGGGGTACCAAGAGGTGGTTAAAGGATGTTTAATTGCATGTATATGATGTTAACATGTTAATTGTATCAATATATGGGGAAAGGGACTCTTATAGGGTGCAAAGTGACTCTAATATGGTGAAAAGTGACTTACATGGTTGATTAGAGCCAAAATGTGGAATAAAATTAACTTGTATGAAAGTGGCATTAAAAGGGGGTAAAAGGATGTCAAATTGGATATATATGATGTTAACATGTTAATTGTTGTATATGGTGGAAAGTGACTCCTATAGGGTGCAAAATGACTCTAATAGGCTGAAAAGTGACTTACATGGTTAATTAGAACCAAAATGTGGAAAAAAATTGATCTGTATGAAAGTAGAATTAAGAGGTGGTAAAAGGATGTCAAATCGGATGTATATGATGTTAACATGTTAATTATACAAATATATGGTGGAAAGTGACTCATATAGGGTGCAAAATGACTCTAATATGGTGAAAAGTGACTTACATGGTTAATTAAAACCAAAATGTGGACCAAAATTGACTTGTATGAATGTGGCACTAAGAGGTGGTAAAAGGATTTCTAATTGCATGCATATGATGTTAACATGTTAATTGTACCAATATATGATGGTAAGTGACTCTTATAAGGTGCAAAGTGACTCTAATATGGTGAGAAGTCACTTACATGATTGATTACAGCCAAAATGTGGCCCAAAATTGACTTTTAGGATAGGGGTACCAAGAGGGGGGGTAAAGGATGTTTAATTGCATGTACATAATATTAACATGTTAATTGTATCAATATATGGGGAAAGTGACTCTTATAGGGTGCAAAGTGACTCTAAATGATGAAAAGTGACTTACATGGTTGATTAGAGCCAAAATGTGGAATAAAATTAACTTGTATGAAAGTGGAACTAATAGGTGTTAAAAGAATGTCAAATTGGAAGTATATGATGTTAACATGTTAATTGTTGTATATATGGTGAAAAGTGACTCTTATAGGGTGCAAAGTGACTCTAATATGGTGAAAAGTGACTTACATGGTTGATTAGAGCTAAAATGTGGCCCAAAATTGACATGTACGAAAGGGGTAACAAGAGGTGGGTAAAGGATATTTAATTGCATGCACATGATATTAACATGTTAATTATATCAATATATGGGGAAAGTGACTCTTATAGGCTGCAAAGTGACTCTAATATGGTGAAAAGTGACTTACATGGTTGATTAGAGCCAAAATGTGGAATAAAATTTGCTTGTATGAATGTGGCATTAATAAGTGGTAAAAGGATGTTAAATTGGATGTATATGATGTTAACATGTTAATTATTGTATATATGATGGAAAGTGACTCTTACAGGGTGCAAAGTGACTCCAATATGGTGAAAAGTGACTTACATGATTGATTAGAACCAAAATGTGGAACAAAATTGACCAGTATGAAAATGGAACTAATAGGTGGTAAAAGGATGTCAAATTGGATGTATATGATGTTTGCATGTTTTATACAAATAGATTGTGGAAAGTGACTCATATAGGGTGCAAAATGACTTTAATATGGTGAAAAGTGACTTACATGGTTAATTAGAACCAAAATGTTGACCAAAACTGACTTGTATGAATGTGGCACTAAGAGGTTGTAAAAGGATTTCTAATTGCATGTACATGATGTTAACATATTAATTGTACCAATATATGATGGCAAGTGACTCTTATAAGGTGCAAAATGACTCTAATATGGTGAGAAGTCACATGATTGATTAGACCCAAAATGCGGCCCAAAATTGACTTGTAGGAAAGGGGTATCAAGAGGTGGTTAAAGGATGTTTAATTGCATGTACATCATATTAACATGTTAATTGTATCAATATATGGGGAAAGTGACTCTTATAGGGTGCAAAGTGACTCTAAATGGTGAAAAGTGACTTACATGGTTGATTAGAGCCAAAATGTGGAATAAAATTAACTTGTATGAAAGTGGAACTAATAGGTGTTAAAAGAATGTCAAATTGGAAGTATATGATGTTAACATGTTAATTGTTGTATATATGGTGAAAAGTGACTCTTATAGGGTGCAAAGTGACTCTAATATGGTGAAAAGTGACTTACATGGTTGATTAGAGCCAAAATGTGGCCCAAAATTGACATGTACGAAAGGGGTACCAAGAGGTGGGTAAAGGATATTTAATTGAATGCACATGATATTAACATGTTAATTATATCAATATATGGGGAAAGTGACTCTTATAGGATGCAAAGTGACTCTAATATGGTGAAAAGTGACTTACATGGTTGATTAGAGCCAAAATGTGGAATAAAATTTGCTTGTATGAATGTGGCATTAATAAGTGGTAAAAGGATGTTAAATTGGATGTATATGATGTTAACTTGTTAATTATTATATATATGCTGGAAAGTGACTCTTATAGGGTGCAAAGTGACTCCAATATGGTGAAAAGTGACTTACATGATTGATAAGAACCAAAATGTGGAACAAAATTGACCAGTATGAAAATGGAACTAATAGGTGGTAAAAGGATGTCAAATTGGATGTATATGATGTTTGCATGTTAATTATACAAATAGATTGTGGAAAGTGACTCATATAGGGTGCAAAATGACTTTAATATGGTGAAAAGTTACTTACATGGTTAATTAGAACCAAAATGTTGACCAAAACTGACTTGTATGAATGTGGCACTAAGAGGTTGTAAAAGGATTTCTAATTGCATGTACATGATGTTAACATATTAATTGTACCAATATATGATGGCAAGTGACTCTTATAAGGTGCAAAGTGACTCTAATATGGTGAGAAGTCACATGATTGATTAGAGCCAAAATGCGGCCCAAAATTGACTTGTAGGAAAGGGGTATCAAGAGGTGGTTAAAGGATGTTTAATTGCATGTACATGATGTTAACATGTTAATTGTATCAATATATGGGGAAAGTGACTCTTATAGGGTGCAAAGTGACTCTCATATGGTGAAAAGTGACTTACATGGTTGATCAGAGCCAAAATGTGGAATAAAATTAACTTGTATGAAAGTGGCATTAATAGGTGGTAAAAGGATGTCAAATTGGATGTATATGATGTTAACATGTTAATTGTTGTATATATGGTGGAAATTGACTCTTATAGGGTGCAAAGTGACTCTAATATGGTGAAAAGTGACTTACATGGTTGATTAGAACCAAAATGTGGAACAAAATTTACCTGTATGAAAGTGGAACTAATAGGTGGTAAAAGGATGTCAAATTAGATGTATATGATGTTAACATGTTAATTACACATATAGAATGTGGAAAATGACTCATATAGGGTGCAAAACGACTCTAACATGGTGAAAAGTGACTTACATGGTTGATTAGAGCCAAAATGTGGAATAAAATTTGCTTGTATGAATGTGGCATTAATAAGTGGTAAAAGGATGTTAAATTGGATGTATATGATGTTAACATGTTAATTATTGTATATATGGTGGAAAGTGACTCTTATAGGGTGCAAAGTGACTCCAATATGGTGAAAAGTGACTTACATGATTGATAAGAACCAAAATGTGGAACAAAATTGACCAGTATGAAAATGGAACTAATAGGTGGTAAAAGGATGTCAAATTGGATGTATATGATGTTTGCATGTTAATTATACAAATAGATTGTGGAAAGTGACTCATATAGGGTGCAAAATGACTTTAATATGGTGAAAAGTTACTTACATGGTTAATTAGAACCAAAATGTTGACCAAAACTGACTTTATGAATGTGGCACTAAGAGGTTGTAAAAGGATTTCTAATTGCATGTACATGATGTTAACATATTAATTGTACCAATATATGATGGCAAGTGACTCTTATAAGGTGCAAAGTGACTCTAATATGGTGAGAAATCACATGATTGATTAGAGCCAAAATGCGGCCCAAAATTGACTTGTAGGAAAGGGGTACCAAGAGGTGGTTAAAGGATGTTTAATTGCATGTATATGATGTTAACATGTTAATTGTATCAATATATGGGAAAGTGACTCTTATAGGGTGCAAAGTGACTCTAATATGGTGAAAAGTGACTTACATGGTTGATTAGATCCAAAATGTGGAATAAAATTAACTTGTTTGAAAGTGGCATTAAAAGGGGGTAAAAGGATGTCAAATTGGAGATATATGATGTTAACATGTTAATTGTTGTATATGGTGGAAAGTGACTCCTATAGGGTGCAAAATGACTCTAATATGGTGAAAAGTGACTTACATGGTTAATTAGAACCAAAATGTGGAACAAAATTGATCTGTATGAAAGTAGAATTAAGAGGTGGTAAAAGGATGTCAAATCGGATGTATATGATGTTAACATGTTAATTATACAAATATATGGTGGAAAGTGACTCATATAGGGTCCAAATGACTCTAATATGGTGAAAAGTGACTTACATGGTTAATTAGAACCAAAATGTGGACCAAAATTGACTTGTATGAATGTGGCACTAAGAGGTGGTAAAAAGATTTCTAATTGCATGTACATGATGTTAACATGTTAATTGTACCAATATATGATGGTAAGTGACTCTTATAAGGTGCAAAGTGACTCTAATATGGTGAGAAGTCACTTACATGATTGATTAGAGCCAAAATGTGGCCCAAAATTGACTTGTAGGATAGGGGTTCCAAGAGGGGGGGGGGGGTAAAGGATGTTTAATTGCATGTACATCATATTAACATGTTAATTGTATCAATATATGGGGAAAGTGACTCTTATAGGGTGCAAAGTGACTCTAAATGGTGAAAAGTGACTTACATGGTTGATTAGAGCCAAAATGTGGAATAAAATTAACTTGTATGAAAGTGGAACTAATAGGTGTTAAAAGAATGTCAAATTGGAAGTATATGATGTTAACATGTTAATTGTTGTATATATGGTGAAAAGTGACTCTTATAGGGTGCAAAGTGACTCTAATATGGTGAAAAGTGACTTACATGGTTGATTAGAGCCAAAATGTGGCCCAAAATTGACATGTACGAAAGGGGTAGCAAGAGGTGGGTAAAGGATATTTAATTGCATGCACATGATATTAACATGTTAATTATATCAATATATGGGGAAAGTGACTCTTATAGGCTGCAAACTGACTCTAATATGGTGAAAAGTGGCTTACATGGTTGATTAGAGCCAAAATGTGGAATAAAATTTGCTTGTATGAATGTGGCATTAATAAGTGGTAAAAGGATGTTAAATTGGATGTATATGATGTTAACATGTTAATTATTGTATATATGGTGGAAGGTGACTCTTATAGGGTGCAAAGTGACTCCAATATGGTGAAAAGTGACTTACATGGTTAATTAGAACCAAAATGTGGAACAAAATTGACTTGTATGAATGTGGCACTAAGAGGTGGAAAAAGGATTTCTAATTGGATGTATATGATGTTAACATGTTAATTGTACCAATATATGATGGCAAGTGACTCTTATAAGGTGCAAAGTGACTCTAATATGGTGATAAGTCACTTACATGATTGATTAGAGCCAAAATGCGGCCCAAAATTGACTTGTAGGAAAGGGGTATCAAGAGGTGGTTAAAGGATGTTTAATTGCATGTACATGATGTTAACATGTTAATTGTATCAATATATGGGGAAAGTGACTCTTATAGGGTGCAAAGTGACTCTCATATGGTGAAAAGTGACTTACATGGTTGATTAGAGCCAAAATGTGGAATAAAATTAACTTGTATGAAAGTGGAACTAATAGGTGTTAAAAGAATGTCAAATTGGAAGTATATGATGTTAACATGTTAATTGTTGTATATATGGTGAAAAGTGACTCTTATAGGGTGCAAAGTGACTCTAATATGGTGAAAAGTGACTTACATGGTTGATTAGAGCCAAAATGTGGCCCAAAATTGACATGTACGAAAGGGGTACCAAGAGGTGGGTAAAGGATATTTAATTGCATGCACATGATATTAACATGTTAATTATATCAATATATGGGGAAAGTGACTCTTATAGGCTGCAAAGTGACTCTAATATGGTGAAAAGTGACTTACATGGTTGATTAGAGCCAAAATGTGGAATAAAATTTGCTTGTATGAATGTGGCATTAATAAGTGGTAAAAGGATGTTAAATTGGATGTATATGATGTTAACATGTTAATTATTGTATATATGGTGGAAGGTGACTCTTATAGGGTGCAAAGTGACTCCAATATGGTGAAAAATGACTTACATGATTGATTAGAACCAAAATGTGGAACAAAATTGACCAGTATGAAAATGAAACTAATAGGTGGTAAAAGGATGTCAAATTGGATGTATATGATGTTTGCATGTTAATTATACAAATAGATTGTGGAAAGTGACTCATATAGGGTGCAAAATGACTTTAATATGGTGAAAAGTGACTTACATGGTTAATTATAACCAAAATGTTGACCAAAACTGACTTGTATGAATGTGGCACTAAGAGGTTGTAAAAGGATTTCTAATTGCATGTATATGATGTTAACATATTAATTGTACCAATATATGATGGCAAGTGACTCTTATAAGGTGCAAAGTGACTATAATATGGTGAGAAGTCACATGATTGATTAGAGCCAAAATGCGGCCCAAAATTGACTTGTAGGAAAGGGGTATCAAGAGGTGGTTAAAGGATGTTTAATTGCATGTACATGATGTTAACATGTTAATTGTATCAATATATGGGGAAAGTGACTCTTATAGGGTGCAAAGTGACTCTCATATGGTGAAAAGTGACTTACATGGTTGATTAGAGCCAAAATGTGGAATAAAATTAACTTGTATGAAAGTGGAACTAATAGGTTTAAAAGAATGTCAAATTGGAAGTATATGATGTTAACATGTTAATTGTTGTATATATGGTGAAAAGTGACTCTTATAGGGTGCAAAGTGACTCTAATATGGTGAAAAGTGACTTACATGGTTGATTAGAGCCAAAATGTGGCCCAAAATTGACATGTACGAAAGGGGTACCAAGAGGTGGGTAAAGGATATTTAATTGCATGCACATGATATTAACATGTTAATTATATCAATATATGGGGAAAGTGACTCATATAGGCTGCAAAGTGACTCTAATATGGTGAAAAGTGACTTACATGGTTGATTAGAGCCAAAATGTTGAATAAAATTTGCTTGTATGAATGTGGCATTAATAAGTGGTAAAAGGATGTTAAATTGGATGTATATGATGTTAACATGTTAATTATTGTATATATGGTGGAAAGTGACTCTTATAGGGTGCAAAGTGACTCCAATATGGTGAAAAGTGACTTACATGATTGATTAGAACCAAAATGTGGAACAAAATTGACCAGTATGAAAATGGAACTAATAAGTGGTAAAAGGATGTCAAATTGGATGTATATGATGTTTGCATGTTAATTATACAAATAGATTGTGGAAAGTGACTCATATAGGGTGTAAAATGACTTTAATATGGTGAAAAGTGACTTACATGGTTAATTAGAACCAAAATGTTGACCAAAACTGATTTGTATGAATGTGGCACTAAGAGGTTGTAAAAGGATTTCTAATTGCATGTACATGATGTTAACATATTAATTGTACCAATATATGATGGCAAGTGACTCTTATAAGGTGCAAAGTGACTCTAATATGGTGAGAAGTCACATGATTGATTAGAGCCAAAATGCGGCCCAAAATTGACTTGTAGGAAAGGGGTATCAAGAGGTGGTTAAAGGATGTTTAATTGCATGTACATGATGTTAACATGTTAATTGTATCAATATATGGGGAAAGTGACTCTTATAGGGTGCAAAGTGACTCTCATATGGTGAAAAGTGACTTACATGGTTGATTAGAGCCAAAATGTGGAATAAAATTAACTTGTATGAAAGTGGAACTAATAGGTGTTAAAAGAATGTCAAATTGGAAGTATATGATGTTAACATGTTAATTGTTGTATATATGGTGAAAAGTGACTCTTATAGGGTGCAAAGTGACTCTAATATGGTGAAAAGTGACTTACATGGTTGATTAGAGCCAAAATGTGGCCCAAAATTGACATGTACGAAAGGGGTACCAAGAGGTGGGTAAAGGATATTTAATTGCATGCACATGATATTAACATGTTAATTATATCAATATATGGGGAAAGTGACTCTTATAGGCTGCAAACTGACTCTAATATGGTGAAAAGTGACTTACATGGTTGATTAGAGCCAAAATGTGGAATAAAATTAGCTTGTATGAATGTGGCATTAATTAGTGATAAAAGGATGTTTAATTACATGTACATGATATTAACATGTTAATTATATCAATATATGGGGAAAGTGACTCTTATAGGGTGCAAAGTGACTCCAATATGGTGAAAAGTGACTTACATGATTGATTAGAACCAAAATGTGGAACAAAATTGACCAGTATGAAAATGGAACTAATAGGTGGTAAAAGGATGTCAAATTGGATGTATATGATGTTTGCATGTTAATTATACAAATAGATTGTGGAAAGTGACTCATATAGGGTGCAAAATGACTTTAATATGGTGAAAAGTTACTTACATGGTTAATTAGAACCAAAATGTTGACCAAAACTGACTTGTATGAATGTGGCACTAAGAGGTTGTAAAAGGATTTCTAATTGCATGTACATGATGTTAACATATTAATTGTACCAATATATGATGGCAAGTGACTCTTATAAGGTGCAAAGTGACTCTAATACGGTGAGAAGTCACATGATTGATTAGAGCCAAAATGCGGCACAAAATTGACTTGTAGGAAAGGGGTACCAAGAGGTGGTTAATGGATGTTTAATTGCATGTATATGATGTTAACATGTTAATTGTATCAATATATGGGGAAAGTGACTCTTATAGGGTGCAAAGTGACTCTAATATGGTGAAAAGTGACTTACATGGTTGATTAGAGTCAAAATGTGGAATAAAATTAACTTGTATGAAAGTGGCATTAAAAGGGGGTAAAAGGATGTCATATTGGATATATATGATGTTAACATGTTAATTGTTGTATATGGTGGAAAGTGACTCCTATAGGGTGCAAAATGACTCTAATATGGTGAAAAGTGACTTACATGGTTAATTAGAACCAAAATGTGGAACAAAATTGATATGTATGAAAGTAGAATTATGAGGTGGTAAAAGGTTGTCAAATCGGATGTATATGACGTTAATATGTTAATTGTACAAATATATGGTGGAAAGTGACTCATTTAGGGTGCAAAATGACTCTAATATGGTGAAAAGTGACTTACATGGTTAATTAGAACCAAAATGTGGACCAAAATTGACTTGTATGGATGTGGCACTAAAGGTGGTAAAAGGATTTCTAATTGCATGTACATGATGTTAACATGTTAATTGTACCAATATATGATGGCAAGTGACTGTTATAAGGTGCAAAGTGACTCTAATATGGTGAGAAGTCACTTGCATGATTGAATAGAGCCAAAATGTGGCCCAAAATTGACTTGTAGGAAAGGGGTACCAAGTGGTGGTTAAAGGATGTTTAATTGCATCTACGTGATATTAACATGTTAATTGTATCAATATATGGGGAAAGTGACTCTTATAAGGTGCAAAGTGACTCTAATATGGTGAAAAGTGACTTACAAGGTTGATTAGAGCCAAAATGTGGAATAAAATTAGCTTGTATGAATGTGGCATTAATAAGTGCTAAAAGGATGTTAAATTGGATGTATATGATGTTAACATGTTAATTATTGTATATATGGTGGAAAGTGACTCTTATAGGGTGCAAAGTGACTCCAATATGGTGAAAAGTGACTTACATGGTTGATTAGAACCAAAATGTGGAACAAAATTGACCTGTATGAAAGTGGAACTAATAGGTGGTAAAAGGATGTCAAATTGGATGTATATGATGTTAACATGTTAATTATACAAATAGATTGTGGAAAGTGACTCATATAGGGTGCAAAATGACTTTAGTATGGTGAAAAGTGACTTACATGGTTAATTAGAACCAAAATATAGACCAAAACTGACTTGTATGAATGTGGCACTAAGAGGTTGTAAAAGAATTTCTAATTGCATGTACTTGATGTTAACATATTAATTGTACTAATATATGATGGCAAGTGACTCTTATAAGGTGCAAAGTGACTCCAATATGGTGAGAAGTCACTTACATGATTGATTAGAGCCAAAATGTGGCCCGAAATTGACTTGTAGGAAAGGGGTACCAAGAGGTGGTTAAAGGATGTTTAATTGCATGTACGTGATATTAACATGTTAATTGTATCAATATATGGGGAAAGTGACTCTTATAGGGTACAAAGTGACTCTAATATGGTGAAAAGTGACTTACATGGTTGATTAGAGCCAAAATGTGGAATGAAATTAACTTGTATGAAAGTGGCATTAATAGGCGGTAAAAGGATGTCAAATTGGACATATATGATGTTAACATGTTAATTGTTGTATATATGATGGAACGTGACTCCTATAGGGTCAAAAAATGACTCTAATATGGTGAAAAGTGACTTACATGGTTGATTAGAACCAAAATGTGGAACAAAATTGATCTGTATGAAAGTAGAATTAAGAGGTGGTAAAAGGATGTCAAATCGGATGTATATGATGTTAACATGTTAATTATACAAATATATGGTGGAAAGTGACTCATATAGGGTGCAAAATGACTCTAATATGGTGAAAAGTGACTTACATGGTTAATTAGAACCAAAATATGGACCAAAATTGACTTGTATGAATGTGGCACTAAGAGGTGGTAAAAGGATTTCTAATTGTGTGTACATGATGTTAACATGTTAATTATACCAATATATGATGGCAAGTGACTCTTATAAGGTGCAAAGTGACTCTAATATGGTGAGAAGTCACTTGCATGATTGATTAGAGCCAAAATGTGGCCCAAAATTGATTTGTAGGAAAGGGGTACCAAGAGGTGGGTAAAGGATGTTTAATTGCATATACATGATATTAACATGTTAATTATATCAATATATGGGGAAAGTGACTCTTATAGGCTGCAAAGTGACTCTAATATGGTGAAAAGTGACTTACATGGTTGATTAGAGCCAAAATGTGGAATAAAATTTGCTTGTATGAATGTGGTATTAATAAGTGGTAAAAGGATGTTAAATTGGATGTATATGATGTTAACATGTTAATTATTGTATATATTGTGGAAAGTGACTCTTATTGGGTGCAAAGTGACTCCAATATGGTGAAAAGTGACTTACATGATTGATTAGAACCAAAATGTGGAACAAAATTGACCAGTATGAAAATGGAACTAATAGGTGGTAAAAGGATGTCAAATTGGATGTATATGATGTTCGCATGTTAATTATACAAATAGATTGTGGAAAGTGACTCATATAGGATGCAAAATGACTTTAATATGGTGAAAAGTGACTTGCATGGTTAATTAGAACCAAAATGTTGACCAAAACTGACTTGTATGAATGTGGCACTAAGAGGTTGTAAAAGGATTTCTAATTGCATGTACATGATGTTAACATATTAATTGTACCAATATATGATGGCAAGTGACTCTTATAAGGTGCAAAGTGACTCTAATATGGTGAGAAGTCACATGATTGATTAGAGCCAAAATGCGGCCCAAAATTGACTTGTAGGAAAGGGGTACCAAGAGGTGGTTAAAGGATGTTTAATTGCATGTACATGATGTTAACATGTTAATTGTATCAATATATGGGGAAAGTGACTCTTATAGGGTGCAAAGTGACTCTAATATGGTGAAAAGTGACTTACATGGTTGATTAGAGCCAAAATGTGGAATAAAATTAACTTGTATGAAAGTGGCATTAAAAGGGGGTAAAAGGATGTCAAATTGGATATATATGATGTTAACATGTTAATTGTTGTATATGGTGGAAAGTGACTCCTATAGGGTGCAAAATGACTCTAATATGGTGAAAAGTGACTTACATGGTTAATTAGAACCAAAATGTGGAACAAAATTGATCTGTATGAAAGTAGAATTACGAGGTGGTAAAAGGATGTCAAATCGGATGTATATGACGTTAATATGTTAATTGTACAAATATATGGTGGAAAGTGACTCATATAGGGTGCAAAATGACTCTAATATGGTGAAAAGTGACTTACATGGTTAATTAGAACCGAAATGTGGACCAAAATTGACTTGTATGGATGTGGCACTAAGAGGTGGTAAAAGGATTTCTAATTGCATGTACATGATGTTAACATGTTAATTGTACCAATATATGATGGCAAGTGACTGTTATAAGGTACAAAGTGACTCTAATATGGTGAGAAGTCACTTGCATGATTGATTAGAGCCAAAATGTGGCCAAAAATTGACTTGTAGGAAAGGGGTACCAAGTGGTGGTTAAAGGATGTTTAATTGCATGTACGTGATATTAACATGTTAATTGTATCAATATATGGGGAAAGTGACTCTTATAGGGTGCAAAGTGACTCTAATATGGTGAAAAGTGACTTACAAGGTTGATTAGAGCCAAAATGTAGAATAAAATTAGCTTGTATGAATCTGGCATTAATAAGTGGTAAAAGGATATTAAATTGGATGTATATGATGTTAACATGTTAATTATTGTATATATGGTGGAAAGTGACTCTTATAGGGTGCAAAGTGACTCCAATATAGTGAAAAGTGACTTACATGGTTGATTAGAACCAAAATGTGGAACAAAATTGACCTGTATGAAAGTGGAACTAATAGGTGGTAAAAGGATGTCAAATTGGATGTATATGATGTTAACATGTTAATTATACAAATAGATTGTGGAAAGTGACTCATATAGGGTGCAAAATGACTTTAGTATGGTGAAAAGTGACTTACATGGTTAATTAGAACCAAAATATAGACCAAAACTGACTTGTATGAATGTGGCACTAAGAGGTTGTAAAAGAATTTCTAATTGCATGTACTTGATGTTAACATATTAATTGTACTAATATATGATGGCAAGTGACTCTTATAAGGTGCAAAGTGACTCCAATATGGTGAGAAGTCACTTACATGATTGATTAGAGCCAAAATGTGGCCCGAAATTGACTTGTAGGAAAGGGGTACCAAGAGGTGGTTAAAGGATGTTTAATTGCATGTACGTGATATTAACATGTTAATTGTATCAATATATGGGGAAAGTGACTCTTATAGGGTACAAAGTGACTCTAATATGGTGAAAAGTGACTTACATGGTTGATTAGAGCCAAAATGTGGAATGAAATTAACTTGTATGAAAGTGGCATTAATAGGCGGTAAAAGGATGTCAAATTGGACATATATGATGTTAACATGTTAATTGTTGTATATATGGTGGAACGTGACTCCTATAGGGTCAAAAAATGACTCTAATATGGTGAAAAGTGACTTACATGGTTGATTAGAACCAATATGTGGAACAAAATTGATCTGTATGAAAGTAGAATTAATAGATGGTAAAAGGATGTCAAATCGGATGTATATGATGTTAACATGTTAATTATACAAATATATGGTGCAAAGTGACTCATATAGGGTGCAAAATGACTCTAATATGGTGAAAAGTGACTTTCATGGTTAATTAGGACCAAAATGTGGACCAAAATTGACTTGAATGAATGTGGCACTCAGAGGTGGTAAAAGGATTTCTAATTGCATGTACATGATGTTAACATGTTAATTGTACCAATATATGATGGCAAGTGACTCTTATAAGGTGCAAAGTGACTCTAATATGGTGGGAAGTCACTTACATGATTGATTAGAGCCAAAATGTGGCCCAAAATTGACTTGTAGGAAAGGGGTACCAAGAGGTGGGTAAAGGATGTTTAATTGCATGTACATGATATTAACATGTTAATTATATCAATATATGGGGAAAGTGACTCTTATAGGTTGCAAAGTGACTCTAATATGGTGAAAAGTGACTTACATGGTTGATTAGAGCCAAAATGTGGAATAAAATTTGCTTGTATGAATGTGGCATTAATAAGTGGTAAAAGAATGTTAAATTGGATGTATATGATGTTAACATGTTAATTATTGTATATATGGTGGAAAGTGACTCTTATAGGGTGCAAAGTGACTCCAATATGGTGAAAAGTGACTTACATGATTTATTAGAACCAAAATTTGTAACAAAATTGACCAGTATGAAAATGGAACTAATAGGTGGTAAAAGGATGTCAAATTCGATGTATATGATGTTTGCATGTTAATTATACAAATAGATTGTGGAAAGTGACTCATATAGGGTGCAAAATGACTTTAATATGGTGAAAAGTGACTTACATGGTTAATTAGAACCAAAATGTTGACCAAAACTGACTTGTATGAATGTGGCACTAAGAGGTTGTAAAAGGATTTCTAATTGCATGTACATGATGTTAACATATTAATTGTACCAATATATGATGGGAAGTGACTCTTATAAGGTGCAAAGTGACTCTAATATGGTGAGAAGTCACATGATTGATTAGAGCCAAAATGCGGCCCAAAATTGATTTGTAGGAAAGGGGTACCAAGAGGTGGTTAAAGGATGTTTAATTGCATGTACATGATGTTAACATGTTAATTGTATCAATATATGGGGAAAGTGACTCTTATAGGGTGCAAAGTGACTAGAATATGGTGAAAAGTGACTTACATGGTTGATTAGAGCCAAAATGTGGAATAAAATTAACTTGTATGAAAGTGGCATTAAAAGGGGGTAAAAGGATGTCAAATTGGATATATATGATGTTAACATGTTAATTGTTGTATATGGTGGAAAGTGACTCATATAGAGTGCAAAATGACTCTAATATGGTGAAAAGTGACTTACACGGTTAATTAGAACCAAAATGTGGACCAAAATTGACTTGTATGGATGTGGCACTAAGAGGTGGTAAAAGGATTTCTAATTGCATGTACATGATGTTAACATGTTAATTGTACCAATATATGATGGCAAGTGACTGTTATAAGGTGCAAAGTGACTCTAATATGGTGAGAAGTCACTTGCATGATTGATTAGAGACAAAATGTGGTCCAAAATTGACTTGTAGAAAAGGGGTACCAAGTGGTGGATAAAGGATGTTTAATTGCATGTACGTGATATTAACATGTTAATTGTATCAATATATGGGGAAAGTGACTCTTATAGGGTGCAAAGTGACTCTAATATGGTGAAAAGTGACTTACAAGGTTGATTAGAGCCAAAATGTGGAATAAAATTAGCTTGTATGAATGTGGCATTAATAAGTGGTAAAAGGATGTTAAATTGGATGTATATGATGTTAACATGTTAATTATTGTATATATGGTGGAAAGTGACTCTTATAGGGTGCAAAGTGACTCCAATATGGTGAAAAGTGACTTACATGGTTGATTAGAACCAAAATGTGGAACAAAATTGACCTGTATGAAAGTGGACCTAATAGGAGTTAAAAGGATGTCAAATTGGATGTATATGATGTTAACATGTTAATTATTCAAATAGATTGTGGAAAGTGACACATATCGGGTGCAAAATGACTTTAGTATGGTGAAAAGTGACTTACATTGTCAATTAGAACCAAAATATAGACCAAAACTGACTTGTATGAATGTGGCACTAAGAGGTTGTAAAAGAATTTCTAATTGCATGTACTTGATGTTAACATATTAATTTTACCAATATATGATGGCAAGTGACTCTTATAAGGTGCAAAGTGACTCTAATATGGTGAGAAGTCACTTACATGATTGATTAGAGCCAAAATGTGGCCCGAAATTGACTTGTAGGAAAGGGGTACCAAGAGGTGGTTAAAGGATGTTTAATTGCATTTACGTGATATTAACATGTTAATTGTATAAATATATGGGGAAAGTGACTCTTATAGGGTACAAAGTGACTCTAATATGGTGAAAAGTGACTGACATGGTTGATTAGAGCCAAAATGTGGAATGAAATTAACTTGTATGAAAGTGGCATTAATATGCGGTAAAAGGATGTCAAATTGGACATATATGATGTTAACATGTTAATTGTTGTATATACGGTGGAACGTGACTCCTATAGGGTCAAAAAATGACTCTAATATGGTGAAAAGTGACTTACATGGTTGATTAGAACCAAAATGTGGAACAAAATTGATCTGTATGAAAGTAGAATTAAGAGGTGGTAAAAGGATGTCAAATCGGATGTATATGATGTTAACTTGTTAATTATACAAATATATGGTGGAAAGTGACTCATATAGGGTGCAAAACGACTCTAATATGGTGAAAAGTGACTTTCATGGTTAATTAGAACCAAAATGTGGACCAAAATTGACTTGTATGAATGTGGCACTAAGAGGTGGTAAAAGGATTTCTAATTGCATGTACATGATGTTAACATGTTAATTGTACCAATATATGATGGCAAGTGACTCTTATAAGGTGCAAAGTGACTCTAATATGGTGAGAAGTCACTTACATGATTGATTAGAGCCAAAATGTGGCCCAAAATTGACTTGTAGGAAAGGGGTACCAAGAGGTGGGTAAAGGATGTTTAATTGCATGTACATGATATTAACATGTTAATTATATCAATATATGGGGAAAGTGACTCTTATAGGCTGCAAAGTGACTCTAATATGGTGAAAAGTGACTTACATGGTTGATTAGAGCCAAAATGTGGAATAAAATTAGCTTGTATGAATGTGGTATTAATAAGTGGTAAAAGGATGTTAAATTGGATGTATATAATGTTAACATGTTAATTATTGTATATATGGTGGAAAGTGACTCTTATAGGGTGCAAAGTGACTCCAATATGGTGAAAAGTGACTTACATGATAGATTAGAACCAAAATGTGGAACAAAATTGACCAGTATGAAAATGGAACTAATAGGTGGTAAAAAAATGTCAAATTGGATGTATATGATGTTTGCATGTTAATTATACAAATAGATTGTGGAAAGTGACTCATATAGGGTGCAAAATGACTTTAATATGGTGAAAAGTGACTTACATGGTTAATTAGAACCAAAATGTTGACCAAAACTGACTTGTATGAATGTGGCACTAAGAGGTTGTAAAAGGATTTCTAATTGCATGTACATGATGTTAACATATTAATTGTACCAATATATGATGGCAAGTGACTCTTATAAGGTGCAAAGTGACTCTAATATGGTGAGAAGTGACTTATATGGTTAATTAGAACCAAAATGTGGACCAAAATTGACTTGTATGAATGTGGCACTAAGAGGTGGTAAAAGGATTTCTAATTGCATGTACATGATGTTAACATGTTAATTGTATCAATATATGATGGCAAGTGACTCTTATAAGGTGCAAAGTGACTCTAATATGGTGAGAAGTCACTTACATGATTGATTAGAGCCAAAATGTGGCCCAAAATTGACTTGTAGGAAAGGGGTACCAAGAGGTGGGTAAAGGATGTTTAATTGCATGTACATTATATTAACATGTTAATTATATCAATATATGCGGAAAGTGACTCTTATAGGCTGCAAAGTGACTCTAATATAGTGAAAAGTGACTTACATGGTTGATTAGAGCCAAAATGTGGAATAAAATTTGCTTGTATGAATGTGGCATTAATAAGTGGTAAAAGGATGTTAAATTGGATGTATATGATGTTAACATGTTAATTATTGTATATATGGTGGAAAGTGACTCTTATAGGGTGCAAAGTGACTCCAATATGGTGAAAAGTGACTTACATGATAGATTAGAACCAAAATGTGGAACAAAATTGACCAGTATGAAAATGGAACTAATAGGTGGTAAAAAAAAATGTCAAATTGGATGTATATGATGTTTGCATGTTAATTATACAAATAGATTGTGGAAAGTGACTCATATAGGGTGCAAAATGACTTTAATATTGTGAAAAGTGACTTACATGGTTAATTAGAACCAAAATGTTGACCAAAACTGACTTGTATGAATGTGGCACTAAGAGGTTGTAAAAGGATTTCTAATTGCATGTACATGATGTTAACATATTAATTGTACCAATATATGATGGCAAGTGACTCTTATAAGGTGCAAAGTGACTCTAATATAGTGAGAAATCACATGATTGATTAGAGCCAAAATGCGGCCCAAAACTGACTTGTAGGAAAGGGGTACCAAGAGGTGGTTAAAGGATGTTTAATTGCATGTACATGATGTTAACATGTTAACTGTATCAATATATGGGGAAAGTGACTCTTATAGGGTGCAAAGTGACTCTAATATGGTGAAAAGTGACTTACATGGTTGATTAGAGCCAAAATGTGGAATAAAATTAACTTGTATGAAAGTGGCATTAAAAGGGGGTAAAAGGATGTCGAATTGAATATATATGATGTTAACATGTTAATTGTTGTATATGGTGGAAAGTGACTCCTATAGGGTGCAAAATGACTCTAATATGGTGAAAAGTGACCTTACATGGTTAATTAGAACCAAAATGTGGAACAAAATTGATCTGTATGAAAGTAGAATTACGAGGTGGTAAAAGGATGTCAAATCGGATGTATATGACGTTAATATGTTAATTGTACAAATATATGGTGGAAAGTGACTCATATAGGGTGCAAAATTACTCTAATATGGTGAAAAGTGACTTACATGGTTAATTAGAACCAAAATGTGGACCAAATTGACTTGTATGGATGTGGCACTAAGAGGTGGTAAAAGGATTTCTAATTGCATGTACATGATGTTAACATGTTAATTGTACCAATATATGATGGCAAGTGACTGTTATAAGGTGCAAAGTGACTCTAATATGGTGAGAAGTCACTTGCATGATTGATTAGAGCCAAAATGTGGCCCAAAATTGACTTGTAGGAAAGGGGTACCAAGTGGTGGTTTAAAGGATGTTTAATTGCATGTACGTGATATTAACATGTTAATTGTATCAATATATGGGGAAAGTGACTCTTATAGGGTGCAAGTGACTCTAATATGGTGAAAAGTGACTTACAAGGTTGATTAGAGCCAAAATGTGGAATAAAATTAGCTTGTATGAATGTGGCATTAATAAGTGGTAAAAGGATGTTAAATTGGATGTATATGATGTTAACATGTTAATTATTGTATATATGGTGGAAAGTGACTCTTATAGGGTGCAAAGTGACTCCAATATGGTGAAAAGTGACTTACATGATTGATTAGAACCAAAATGTGGAACAAAATTGACCAGTATGAAAATGGAACTAATAGGTGGTAAAAGGATGTCAAATTGGATGTATATGATGTTTGCATGTTAATCATACAAATAGATTGTGGAAAGTGACTCATATAGGGTGCAAAATGACTTTAATATGGTGAAAAGTGACTTACATGGTTAATTAGAACCAAAATGTTGACCAAAACTGACTTGTATGAATGTGGCACTAAGAGGTTATAAAAGGATTTCTAATTGCATGTACATGATGTTAACATATTAATTGTACCAATATATGATGGCAAGTGACTCTTATAAGGTGCAAAGTGACTCTAATATGGTGAGAAGTCACATGATTGATTAGAGCCAAAATGCGGCCCAAAATTGACTTGTAGGAAAGGGGTACCAAGAGGTGGTTAAATGATGTTTAATTGCATGTACATGATGTTAACATGTTAATTGTATCAATATATGGGGAAAGTGACTCTTATAGGGTGCAAAGTGACTCTAATATGGTGAAAAGTGACTTACATGGTTGATTATAGCCAAAATGTGGAATAAAATTAACTTGTATGAAAGTGGCATTAAAAGGGGGTAAAAGGATGTCAAATTGGATATATATGATGTTAACATGTTAATTGTTGTATATGGTGGAAAGTGACTCCTATAGGGTGCAAAATGACTCTAATATGCAGAAAAGTGACTTACATGGTTAATTAGAACCAAAATCTGGAACAAAATTGATCTGTATGAAAGTAGAATTACGAAGTGGTAAAAGGATGTCAAATCGGATGTATATGATATTAATATGTTAATTGTACAAATATATGGTGGAAAGTGACTCATATAGGGTGCAAAATGACTCTAATATGGTGAAAAGTGACTTACATGGTCAATTAGAACCAAAATGTGGACCAAATTTGACTTGTATGGATGTGGCACTAAGAGGTGGTAAAAGGATTTCTAATTGCATGTACATGATGTTAACATGTTAATTGTACCAATATATGATGGCAAGTGACTGTTATAAGGTGCAAAGTGACTCTAATATGGTGAGAAGTCACTTGCATGATTGATTAGAGCCAAAATGTGGCCCAAAATTGACTTGTAGGAAAGGGGTACCAAGTGGTGGTTAAAGGATGTTTAATTGCATGTACGTGATATTAACATGTTAATTGTATCAATATATGGGGAAAGTGACTCTTATAGGGTGCAAAGTGACTCTAATATGGTGAAAAGTGACTTACAAGGTTGATTAGAGCCAAAATGTGGAATAAAATTAGCTTGTATGAATGTGGCATTAATAAGTGGTAAAAGGATGTTAAATTGGATGTATATGATGTTAACATGTTAATTATTGTATATATGGTGGAAAGTGAATCTTATAGGGTGCAAAGTGACTCCAATATGGTGAAAAGTGACTTACATGGTTGATTAGAACCAAAATGTGGAACAAAATTGACCTGTATGAAAGTGGAACTAATAGGTGGTAAAAGGATGTCAAATTGGATGTATATGATGTTAACATGTTAATTATACAAATAGATTGTGGAAAGTGACTCATATAGGGTGCAAAATGACTTTAGTATGGTGAAAAGTGATTACATGGTTAATTAGAACCAAAATTTAGACCAAAACTGACTTGTATGAATGTGGCACTAAGAGGTTGTAAAAGAATTTCTAATTGCATGTACTTGATGTTAACATATTAATTGTACCAATATATGATGGCAAGTGACTCTTATAAGGTGCAAAGTGACTCTAATATTGTGAGAAGTCACTTACATGATTGATTAGAGCCAAAATGTGGCCCGAAATTGACTTGTAGGAAAGGGGTACCAAGAGGTGGTTAAAGGATGTTTAATTGCATGTACGTGATATTAACATGTTAATTGTATCAATATATGGGGAAAGTGACTCTTATAGGGTGCAAAGTGACTCTAATATGGTGAAAAGTGATTTACATGGTTGATTAGAGCCAAAATGTGGAATAAAATTAACTTGTATGAATGTGGCATTAATAGGCGGTAAAAGGATGTCAAATTGGATATATATGATGTTAACATGTTAATTGTTGTATATATGGTGGAACGTGACTCCTATTGGGTCAAAAAATGACTCTAATATGGTGAAAAGTGACTTACATGGTTGATTAGAACCAAAATGTGGAACAAAATTGATCTGTATGTAAGTAGAATTAAGAGGAGGTAAAAGGATGTCAAATCGGATGTATATGATGTTAACATGTTAATTATACAAATATATGGTGGAAAGTGACTCATATAGGGTGCAAAATGACTCTAATATGGTGAAAAGTGACTTACATGGTTAATTAGAACCAAAATGTGGACCAAAATTGACTTGAATGAATGTGGCACTAAGAGGTGGTAAAAGGATTTCTAATTGCATGTACATGATGTTAACATGTTAATTGTACCAATATATGATGGCAAGTGACTCTTATAAGGTGCAATGTGACTCTAATATGGTGAGAAGTCACTCACATGATTGATTAGAACCAAAATGTGGCCCAAAATTGACTTGTAGGAAAGGGGTACCAAGAGGTGGGTAAAGGATGTTTAATTGCATGTACATGATATTAACATGTTAATTATATCAATATATGGGGAAAGTGACTCTTATAGGGTGCAAAGTGACTCTAATATGGTGAAAAGTGACTTACATGGTTGATTAGAGCCAAAATGTGGAATAAAATTTGCTTGTATGAATGTGGCATTAATAAGTGGTAAAAGGATGTTAAATTGGATGTATATGATGTTAACATGTTAATTATTGTATATATGGTGGAAAGTGACTCTTATAGGGTGCAAAGTGACTCCAATATGGTGAAAAGTGACTTACATGATTGATTAGAACCAAAATGTGGAACAAAATTGACCAGTATGAAAATTGAACTAATAAAAGGATGTCAAATTGGATGTATATGATGTTTGCATGTTAATCATACAAATAGATTGTGGAAAGTGACTCATATAGGGTGCAAAATGACTTTAATATGGTGAAAAGTGACTTACATGGTTAATTTGAACCAAAATTTTGACCAAAACTGACTTGTATGAATGTGGCACTAAGAGGTTGTAAAAGGATTTCTAATTGCATGTACATGATGTTAACATATTAATTGTACCAATATATGATGGCAAGTGACTCTTATAAGGTGCAAAGTGACTCTAATATGGTGAGAAGTCACATGATTGATTAGAGCCAAAATGCGGCCCAAAATTGACTTGGAGGAAAGGGGTACCAAGAGGTGGTTAAAGGATGTTTAATTGCATGTACATGATGTTAACATGTTAATTGTATCAATATATGGGGAAAGTGACTCTTATAGGGTGCAAAGTGACTCTAATATGGTGAAAAGTGACTTACATGGTTGATTATAGCCAAAATGTGGAATAAAATTAACTTGTATGAAAGTGGCATTAATAGGTGGTAAAAGGATGTCAAATTGGATATATATGATGTTAACATGTTAATTGCTGTATATGGTGGAAAGTGACTCCTATAGGGTGCAAAATGACTCTAATATGCTGAAAAGTGACTTACATGGTTAATTAGAACCAAAATGTTGAACAAAATTGATCTGTATAAAAGTAGAATTACGAAGTGGTAAAAGGATGTCAAATCGGATGTATATGACGTTAATATGTTAATTGTACAAATATATGGTGGAAAGTGACTCATATAGGGTGCAAAATGACTCTAATATGGTGAAAAGTGACTTACATGGTTAATTAGAACCAAAATGTGGACCAAAATTGACTTGTATGGATGTGGCACTAAGAGGTGGTAAAAGGATTTCTAATTGCATGTACATGATGTTAACATGTTAATTGTACCAATATATGATGGCAAGTGACTGTTATAAGGTGCAAAGTGACTCTAATATGGTGAGAAGTCACTTGCATGATTGATTATAGCCAAAATGTGGCCCAAAATTGAATTGTAGGAAAGGGGTACCAAGTGGTGGTTAAAGGATGTTTAATTGCATGTACGTGATATTAACATGTTAATTGTAACAATATATGGGGAAAGTGACTCTTATAGGGTGCAAAGTGACTCTAATATGGTGAAAAGTGACTTACAAGGTTGATTAGAGCCAAAATGTGGAATAAAATTAGCTTGTATGAATGTGGCATTAATATGTGGTAAAAGGATGTTAAATTGGATGTATATCATGTTAACATTTTAATTATTGTATATATGGTGGAAAGTGACTCTTATAGGGTGCAAAGTGACTCCAATATGGAAAAGTGACTTACATGGTTGATTAGAACCAAAATGTGGAACAAAATTGACCTGTATGAAAGTGGAACTAATAGGTGGTAAAAGGATGTCAAATTGGATGTATATGATGTTAACATGTTAATTATACAAATAGATTGTGGAAAGTGACTCATATAGGGTGCAAAATGACTTTAGTATGGTGAAAAATGACTTACATGGTTAATTAAAACCAAAATATAGACCAAAACTGACTTGTATGAATGTGGCACTAAGAGGTTGTAAAAGAATTTCTAATTGCATGTACATGATGTTAACATATTAATTGTACCAATATATGATGGCAAGTGACTCTTATAAGGTGCAAAATGACTCTAATATGGTGAGAAGTCACTTGATTGATTAGAGCCAAAATGTGGCCCGAAATTGACTTGTAGGAAAGGGGTACCAAGAGGTGGTTAAAGGGTTTTTAATTGCATGTACGTGATATTAACATGTTAATTGTATCAATATATGGGGAAAGTGACTCTTATAGGTTGCAAATTGACTCTAATATGGTGAAAAGTGACTTACATGGTTGATTAGAGCTAAAATGTGGAATAAAATTAACTTGTATGAAAGTGGCATTAATAGGCGGTAAAAGGATGTCAAATTGGATATATATGATGTTAACATGTTAATTGTTGTATATATGGTGGAACGTGACTCCTATAGGTGGAGAGTCACTTTGCACCATATAAGAGTCACTTTCCCCATATATTGATACAATAAACATGTTAACATCATGTACATGCAATTAAACATCCTTTAAGCACCTTTTGGTACCCCTTTTCTGCAAGTCAATTTTGGGCCACATTTTGGCTCCAATCAATCATGTAAGTGACTTATCACCATATTATAGTCACTTTGCACCTTATAAGAGTCACATGCCATCATATATTGGTACAATTAACAAGTTAACATCATGTACATCAAATAGAAATCCTTTTACCTCCTCTTAGTGCCACATTCATACAAGTCAATTTTGGTCCACATTTTGGTTCTAATTAACCATGTAAGTAACTTTTCACCATATTAGAGTCATTTTGCACCTATATGAGTCACTTTCCACCATATATTTATACAATTAACATGTTATCATCATATTCATCCGAATTGACATCCTTTTCCCACCTCTTAATTCCACTTTCATACAGGTCAATTTAGTTCCACATTTTATTTCTAATCAACCATGTAAGTCACTTTTCATCATATTAGAGTCACTTTGCACCCTATATGAGTCACTTTCCACCATATATTTGTACAATTAACATGTTAACATCATATCATATACATCCAAATTGACATCCTTTAACCACCTCTGAATTCCACTTTCATACATGTCAATTTTTTTTCCACATTTTGGTTCTAATCAACCATCTAAGTCACTTTTCACCATATTAGAGTTACTTTGCACCTTATAAGAGTCACTTTCCACCATATATACAACAATTAAAATGTTGACATCATATACATCCAATTTCACATCCTTTTACCACCTATTAATGCAACTTTCATACAAGTTAATTTTGTACGACATTTTGGCTCTAATCAACCATGTAAGTCACTTTTCACAATATTAGAGTCACTTTGCACTCTATAAGAGTCACTTTCTACCATATATACAACAATTAACATGTTAACATCACATACATCCAATTTGACATCCTTTTACCACCTATTAATTCAACTTTCATACAGGTCAATTTTGGTTCTAATTAACCATGTAAGTCATTTTTCACCATATTAGAGTCATTTTGCACCCTATATGAGAGTCACTTTCCACCATATATTTATACAATTAACATGTTAACATCATATACATCCGAATTGACATCCTTTTACCACCTCTTAATTTCACTTTCATACTAGTCAATTTTGTTCCACATTTTGGTTCTAATCAACCATGTAAGTCACTTTTCACCATATTAGAGTCACTTTGCACCTTATAAGAGTCACTTTCCACCATATATATAACAATTTACATGTTAACATCATATACATCCAATTTCATATCCTTTTACCACCTATTAATTCCACTTTCATACAGGTCAATTTTGTTCCACATTTTGGTTCTAATCAACCATGTAAGTCACTTTTCACCATATTAGAGTCACTTTGCACTCTATAAGTGTCACTTTCCACCATATCATGTTAACATCATATACATCCAATTTGACATCCTTTTACCAGCTATTAATGCCTCTTTCATATAATTTAATTTTATTCCACATTTTGGCTCTAATCAACCACGTAAGTCACTTTTCACCATATTAGAGTCACTTTGCACCCCTATAAGAGTCACTTTCTACCATATATACAACAATTAATATGTTAACATCATATACATCCAATTTGACATCCTTTTACCACCTATTAATGCCACTTTCATACAAGTTAATTTTTTTCCACATTTTGGCTCTAATCAACCATGTAAGTCACTTTTCACCATATTAGAGTCACTTTGCACCATATAAGAGTCACTTTCCCCATATATTGATACAATTAACATGTTAACATCATGTACATACAATTAAACATCCTTTAACCACCTTTTGGTACCCCTTTTCTACAAGTCAATTTTGGGCCATATTTTGGCTCTAATCAATCATGTAAGTGACTTATCACCATATTATAGTCACTTTCCACCTTATAAGAGTCACTTGCCATCATATATTGGTACAATTAACATGTTAACATCATGTATATCAAATAGAAATCCTTTTACCACCTCTTAGTGCCACATTCATACAAGTCAATTTTGGTCCACATTTTGGTTCTAATTAACCATGTAAGTAACTTTTCACCATATTAGAGTCATTTTGCACCCTATATGAGTCACTTTCCACCATATATTTATACAATTAACATGTTATCATCATATTCATCCGAATTGACATCCTTTTACCACCTCTTAATTCCACTTATATACAGGTCAATTTAGTTCCACATTTTAGTTCTAAGCAACCATGTAAGTCACTTTTCATCATATTAGAGTCACTTTGCACCCTATATGAGTCACTTTCCACCATATATTTGTACAATTAACATGTAAACATCATATACATCCAAATTAACATCCTTTAACCACCTCTTGGTACCCCCTTTACTACAAGTCAATTTTGGGCCACATTTTGGCTCCAATCAATCATGTAAGTGACTTATCACCATATTATAGTCACTTTGCACCTTATAAGAGTCACTTGCCATCATATATTGGTACAATTAACAAGTTAACATCATGTACATCAAATAGAAATCCTTTTACCTCCTCTTAGTGCCACATTCATACAAGTCAATTTTGGTCCACATTTTGGTTCTAATTAACCATGTAAGTAACTTTTCACCATATTAGAGTCATTTTGCACCTATATGAGTCACTTTCCACCATATATTTATACAATTAACATGTTATCATCATATTCATCCGAATTGACATCCTTTTCCCACCTCTTAATTCCACTTTCATACAGGTTAATTTAGTTCCACATTTTATTTCTAATCAACCATGTAAGTCACTTTTCATCATATTAGAGTCACTTTGCACCCTATATGAGTCACTTTCCACCATATATTTGTACAATTAACATGTTAACATCATATCATATACATCCAAATTGACATCCTTTAACCACCTCTGAATTCCACTTTCATACATGTCAATTTTGTTCCACATTTTGGTTCTAATCAACCATCTAAGTCACTTTTCACCATATTAGAGTTACTTTGCACCTTATAAAAGTCACTTTCCACCATATATACAACAATTAAAATGTTGACATCATATACATCCAATTTCACATCCTTTTACCACCTATTAATGCAACTTTCATACAAGTTAATTTTGTACGACATTTTGGCTCTAATCAACCATGTAAGTCACTTTTCACAATATTAGAGTCACTTTGCACTCTATAAGAGCCACTTTCTACCATATATACAACAATTAACATGTTAACATCACATACATCCAATTTGACATCCTTTTACCACCTATTAATTCCACTTTCATACAGGTCAATTTTGGTTCTAATTAACCATATAAGTCATTTTTCACCATATTAGAGTCATTTTGCACCCTATATGAGTCACTTTCCACCATATATTTATACAATTAACATGTTAACATCATATACATCCGAATTGACATCCTTTTACCACCTCTTAATTTCACTTTCATACTAGTCAATTTTGTTCCACATTTTGGTTCTAATCAACCATGTAAGTCACTTTTCACCATATTAGAGTCACTTTGCACCTTATAAGAGTCACTTTCCACCATATATATAACAATTTACATGTTAACATCATATACATCCAATTTCATATCCTTTTACCACCTATTAATTCCACTTTCATACAGGTCAATTTTGTTCCACATTTTGGTTCTAATCAACCATGTAAGTCACTTTTCACCATATTAGAGTCACTTTGCACTCTATAAGTGTCACTTTCCACCATATCATGTTAACATCATATACATCCAATTTGACATCCTTTTACCACCTATTAATGCCTCTTTCATATAATTTAATTTTATTCCACATTTTGGCTCTAATCAACCACGTAAGTCACTTTTCACCATATTAGAGTCACTTTGCACCCCTATAAGAGTCACTTTCCACCATATATACAACAATTAATATGTTAACATCATATACATCCAATTTGACATCCTTTTACCACCTATTAATGCCACTTTCATACAAGTTAATTTTATTCCACATTTTGGCTCTAATCAACCATGTAAGTCACTTTTCACCATATTAGAATCACTTTGCACCATATAAGAGTCACTTTCCCCATATATTGATACAATTAACATGTTAACATCATGTACATACAATTAAACATCCTTTAACCACCTTTTGGTACCCCTTTTCTACAAGTCAATTTTGGGCCATATTTTGGCTCTAATCAATCATGTAAGTGACTTATCACCATATTATAGTCACTTTCCACCTTATAAGAGTCACTTGCCATCATATATTGGTACAATTAACATGTTAACATCATGTATATCAAATAGAAATCCTTTTACCACCTCTTAGTGCCACATTCATACAAGTCAATTTTGGTCCACATTTTGGTTCTAATTAACCATGTAAGTAACTTTTCACCATATTAGAGTCATTTTGCACCCTATATGAGTCACTTTCCACCATATATTTATACAATTAACATGTTATCATCATATTCATCCGAATTGACATCCTTTTACCACCTCTTAATTCCACTTATATACAGGTCAATTTAGTTCCACATTTTAGTTCTAAGCAACCATGTAAGTCACTTTTCATCATATTAGAGTCACTTTGCACCCTATATGAGTCACTTTCCACCATATATTTGTACAATTAACATGTAAACATCATATACATCCAAATTGACATCCTTTAACCACCTCTGAATTCCACTTTCATACAGGTCAATTTTGTTCCACATTTTGGTTCTAATCAACCATCTAAGTCACTTTTCACCATATTAGAGTTACTTTGCACCTTATAAGAACCACTTTCCACCATATATACAACAATTAACATGTTAACATCATATACATCCAATTTCACCTCCTTTTACCACCTTTTAATGCAACTTTCATACAAGTTAATTTTGTACCACATTTTGGCTCTAATCAACCATGTAAGTCACTTTTCACAATATTAGAGTCACTTTGCACTCTATAAGAGTCACTTTCCACCATATATACAACAATTAACATGTTAACATCACATACATCCAATTTGACATCCTTTTACCACCTATTAATTCCAATTTCATACAGGTCAATTTTGGTTCTAATTAACCATGTAAGTCATTTTTCACCACATTAGAGTCATTTTGCACCCTATATGAGTCACTTTCCACCATATATTTATACAATTAACATGTTAACATCATTACATCCGAATTGACATCCTTTTACCACCTCTTAATTTCAGTTTCATACTAGTCAATTTTGTTCCACATTTTGGTTCTAATTAACCATGTAAGTCACTTTTCACCATATTAGAGTCACTTTGCACCTTATAAGAGTCACTTTCCACCATATTATAACAATTTACATGTTAACATCATATACATCCAATTTCACATCCTTTTACCACCTATATTAATTCACTTTCATACAGGTCAATTTTGTTCCACATTTTGGTTCTAATCAACCATGTAAGTCACTTTTCACCATATTAGAGTCGCTTTGCACTCTATAAGAGTCACTTTCCACCATATCATGTTAACATCATATACATCCAATTTGACATCCTTTTACCACCTATTAATGCCTCTTTCATATAATTTAATTTTATTCCACATTTTGGCTCTAATCGACCATGTAAGTCACTTTTCACCATATTAGAGTCACTTTGCACCCCTATAAGAGTCACTTTCCACCATATATACAACAATTAACATGTTAACATCATATACATCCAATTTGACATCCTTTTACCACCTATTAATGCCACTTTCATACAAGTTAATTTTATTCCACATTTTGGCTCTAATCAACCATGTAAGTCACTTTTCACCATATTAGAATCACTTTGCACCATATAAGAGTCACTTTCCCCATATATTGATACAATTAACATGTTAACATCATGTACATACAATTAAACATCCTTTAACCACCTTTTGGTACCCCTTTTCTACAAGTCAATTTTGGGCCATATTTTGGCTCTAATCAATCATGTAAGTGACTTATCACCATATTATAGTCACTTTCCACCTTATAAGAGTCACTTGCCATCATATATTGGTACAATTAACATGTTAACATCATGTATATCAAATAGAAATCCTTTTACCACCTCTTAGTGCCACATTCATACAAGTCAATTTTGGTCCACATTTTGGTTCTAATTAACCATGTAAGTAACTTTTCACCATATTAGAGTCATTTTGCACCCTATATGAGTCACTTTCCACCATATATTTATACAATTAACATGTTATCATCATATTCATCCGAATTGACATCCTTTTACCACCTCTTAATTCCACTTATATACAGGTCAATTTAGTTCCACATTTTAGTTCTAAGCAACCATGTAAGTCACTTTTCATCATATTAGAGTCACTTTGCACCCTATATGAGTCACTTTCCACCATATATTTGTACAATTAACATGTAAACATCATATACATCCAAATTGACATCCTTTAACCACCTCTGAATTCCACTTTCATACAGGTCAATTTTGTTCCACATTTTGGTTCTAATCAACCATCTAAGTCACTTTTCACCATATTAGAGTTACTTTGCACCTTATAAGAACCACTTTCCACCATATATACAACAATTAACATGTTAACATCATATACATCCAATTTCACCTCCTTTTACCACCTTTTAATGCAACTTTCATACAAGTTAATTTTGTACCACATTTTGGCTCTAATCAACCATGTAAGTCACTTTTCACAATATTAGAGTCACTTTGCACTCTATAAGAGTCACTTTCCACCATATATACAACAATTAACATGTTAACATCACATACATCCAATTTGACATCCTTTTACCACCTATTAATTCCAATTTCATACAGGTCAATTTTGGTTCTAATTAACCATGTAAGTCATTTTTCACCACATTAGAGTCATTTTGCACCCTATATGAGTCACTTTCCACCATATATTTATACAATTAACATGTTAACATCATTACATCCGAATTGACATCCTTTTACCACCTCTTAATTTCAGTTTCATACTAGTCAATTTTGTTCCACATTTTGGTTCTAATTAACCATGTAAGTCACTTTTCACCATATTAGAGTCACTTTGCACCTTATAAGAGTCACTTTCCACCATATTATAACAATTTACATGTTAACATCATATACATCCAATTTCACATCCTTTTACCACCTATATTAATTCACTTTCATACAGGTCAATTTTGTTCCACATTTTGGTTCTAATCAACCATCACTTTCCACCATATCATGTTAACATCATATACATCCAATTTGACATCCTTTTACCACCTATTAATGCCTCTTTCATATAATTTAATTTTATTCCACATTTTGGCTCTAATCGACCATGTAAGTCACTTTTCACCATATTAGAGTCACTTTGCACCCCTATAAGAGTCACTTTCCACCATATATACAACAATTAACATGTTAACATCATATACATCCAATTTGACATCCTTTTACCACCTATTAATGCCACTTTCATACAAGTTAATTTTATTCCACATTTTGGCTCTAATCAACCATGTAAGTCACTTTTCACCATATTAGAGTCACTTTGCACCATATAAGAGTCACTTTCCCCATATATTGATACAATTAACATGTTAATATCATGTACATGCAATTAAACATCCTTTTACCACCTTTTGGTACCCCTTTTCTACAAGTCAATTTTGGACCACATTTTGGCTCTAATCAATCATGTAAGTGACTTATCACCATATTATAGTCACTTTGCACCTTATAAGAGTCACTTGCCATCATATATTGGTACAATTAACATGTTAACATCATGTATATCAAATAAAAATCCTTTTACCACCTCTTAGTGCCACATTCATACAAGTCAATTTTGGTCCACATTTTGGTTCTAATTAACCATGTAAGTAACTTTTCACCATATTAGAGTCATTTTGCACCCTATATGAGTCACTTTCCACCATATATTTATACAATTAACATGTTATCATCATATTCATCCGAATTGACATCCTTTTACCACCTCTTAATTCCACTTTCATACAGGTTAATTTAGTTCCACATTTTAGTTCTAATCAACCATGTAAGTCACTTTTCATCATATTAGAGTCACTTTGCACCCTATATGAGTCACTTTCCACCATATATTTGTACAATTAACATGTTAACATCATATACATCCAAATTGACATCCTTTAACCACCTCTGAATTCCACTTTCATACAGGTCAATTTTGTTCCACATTTTGGTTTTAATCAACCATGTAAGTCATTTTTCACCATATTAGAGTCACTTTGCACCTTATAAGAGTCACTTTCCACCATATATACAACAATTAACATGTTAACATCATATACATCCAATTTCACATCCTTTTACCTCATATTTATGCAACTTTCATACAAGTTAATTTTGTACCACATTTTGGCTCTAATCAACCATGTAAGTCACTTTTCACAATATTATAGTCACTTTGCACTCTATAAGAGTCACTTTCCACCATATATACAACAATTAACATGTTAACATCACATACATCCAATTTGACATCCTTTTACCACCTATTAATTCCACTTTCATACAGGTCAATTTTGGTTCTAATTAACCATGTAAGTAACTTTTCACCATATTAGAGTCATTTTTCACCCTATATGAGTCACTTTCCACCATATATTTATACAATTAACATGTTAACATCATATACATCCAAATTGACATCCTTTTACCACCTCTTAAATACACTTTCATACAGGTCAATTTTGTTCCACATTAATCAACCATGTAAGTCACTTTTCACCATATTAGAGTCACTTTGCACCTTATAAGAGTTACTTTCCACCATATATACAACAATTAACATGATAACATCATATACATCCAATTTCACATCCTTTTACCACTTATTAATGCCACTTTCATACAAGTTAATTTTGTACCACATTTTGGCTCTAATCAACCATGTAAGTCACTTTTCACAATATGAGTCACTTTGCACTCTATAAGAGTCACTTTCCACCATATATACAACAATTAACATGTTAACATCACATACATCCAATTTGACATCCTTTTACCACCTATTAATTCCACTTTCATATAGGTCAATTTTGGTTCTAATTAACCATATAAGTCATTTTTTACCATATTAGAGTCATTTTGCACCCTATATGAGTCACTTTCCACCATATATTTATACAATTAACATGTTAACATCATATACATCCGAATTGACATCCTTTTACCACCTCTTAATTTCACTTTCATACTAGTCAATTTGTTCCACATTTTGGTTCTAATCAACCATGTAAGTCACTTTTCACCATATTAGAGTCACTTTACACCTTATAAGAGTCACTTTCCACCATATATGTAACAATTTACATGTTAACATCATTTACATCCAATTTCACATCCTTTTACCACCTATTAATTCCACTTTCATACAGGTCAATTTTGTTCCACATTTTGGTTCTAATCAACCATGTAAGTCACTTTTCACCATATTAGAGTCACTTTGCACTCTATAAGAGTCACTTTCCACCATATCATGTTAACATCATATACATCTAATTTGACATCCTTTTACCACCTATTAATGCCTCTTTCATATAATTTAATTTTATTCCACATTTTGGCTCTAATCAACCACGTAAGTCACTGTTCACCATATTAGAGTCACTTTGCACCCCTATAAGAGTCACTTTCTACCATATATACAACAATTAATATGTTAACATCATATACATCCAATTTGACATCCTTTTACCACCTATTAATGCCACTTTCATACAAGTTAATTTTATTCCACATTTTGGCTCTAATCAACCATGTAAGTCACTTTTCACCATATTAGAGTCACTTTGCACCATATAAGAGTCACTTTCCCCATATATTGATACAATTAACATGTTAACATCATGTACATACAATTAAACATCCTTTAACCACCTTTTGGTACCCCTTTTCTACCAGTCAATTTTGGGCCATATTTTGGCTCTAATCAATCATGTAAGTGACTTATCACCATATTATAGTCACTTTCCACCTTATAAGAGTCACTTGCCATCATATATTGGTACAATTAACATGTTAACATCATGTATATCAAATAGAAATCCTTTTACCACCTCTTAGTGCCACATTCATACAAGTCAATTTTGGTCCACATTTTGGTTCTAATTAACCATGTAAGTAACTTTTCACCATATTAGAGTCATTTTGCACCCTATATGAGTCACTTTCCACCATATATTTATACAATTAACATGTTATCATCATATTCATCCGAATTGACATCCTTTTACCACCTCTTAATTCCACTTATATACACGTCAATTTAGTTCCACATTTTAGTTCTAATCAACCATGTAAGTCACTTTTCATCATATTAGAGTCACTTTGCACGCTATATGAGTCACTTTCCACCATATATTTGTACAATTAACATGTAAACATCATATACATCCAAATTGACATCCTTTAACCACCTCTTGGTACCCCCTTTACTACAAGTCAATTTTGGGCCACATTTTGGCTCCAATCAATCATGTAAGTGACTTATCACCATATTATAGTCACTTTGCACCTTATAAGAGTCACTTGCCATCATATATTGGTACAATTAACAAGTTAACATCATGTACATCAAATAGAAATCCTTTTACCTCCTCTTAGTGCCACATTCATACAAGTCAATTTTGGTCCACATTTTGGTTCTAATTAACCATGTAAGTAACTTTTCACCATATTAGAGTCATTTTGCACCTATATGAGTCACTTTCCACCATATATTTATACAATTAACATGTTATCATCATATTCATCCGAATTGACATCCTTTTCCCACCTCTTAATTCCACTTTCATACAGGTCAATTTAGATCCACATTTTATTTCTAATCAACCATGTAAGTCACTTTTCATCATATTAGAGTCACTTTGCACCCTATATGAGTCACTTTCCACCATATATTTGTACAATTAACATGTTAACATCATATCATATACATCCAAATTGACATCCTTTAACCACCTCTGAATTCCACTTTCATACATGTCAATTTTGTTCCACATTTTGGTTCTAATCAACCATCTAAGTCACTTTTCACCATATTAGAGTTACTTTGCACCTTATAAGAGTCACTTTCCACCATATATACAACAATTAAAATGTTGACATCATATACATCCAATTTCACATCCTTTTACCACCTATTAATGCAACTTTCATACAAGTTAATTTTGTACGACATTTTGGCTCTAATCAACCATGTAAGTCACTTTTCACAATATTAGAGTCACTTTGCACTCTATAAGAGCCACTTTCTACCATATATACAACAATTAACATGTTAACATCACATACATCCAATTTGACATCCTTTTACCACGTATTAATTCCACTTTCATACAGGTCAATTTTGGTTCTAATTAACCATGTAAGTCATTTTTCACCATATTAGAGTCATTTTGCACCCTATATGAGTCACTTTCCACCATATATTTATACAATTAACATGTTAACATCATATACATCCGAATTGACATCCTTTTACCACCTCCTAATTTCACTTTCATACTAGTCAATTTTGTTCCACATTTTGGTTCTAATCAACCATGTAAGTCACTTTTCACCATATTAGAGTCACTTTGCACCTTATAAGAGTCACTTTCCACCATATATATAACAATTTACATGTTAACATCATATACATCCAATTTCATATCCTTTTACCACCTATTAATTCCACTTTCATACAGGTCAATTTTGTTCCACATTTTGGTTCTAATCAACCATGTAAGTCACTTTTCACCATATTAGAGTCACTTTGCACTCTATAAGTGTCACTTTCCACCATATCATGTTAACATCATATACATCCAATTTGACATCCTTTTACCACCTATTAATGCCTCTTTCATATAATTTAATTTTATTCCACATTTTGGCTCTAATCAACCACGTAAGTCACTTTTCACCATATTAGAGTCACTTTGCACTCTATAAGAGTCACTTTCCACCATATATACAACAATTAACATGTTAACATCACATACATCCAATTTGACATCCTTTTACCACCTATTAATTCCAATTTCATACAGGTCAATTTTGGTTCTAATTAACCATGTAAGTCATTTTTTACCACATTAGAGTCATTTTGCACCCTATATGAGTCACTTTCCACCATATATTTATACAATTAACATGTTAACATCATTACATCCGAATTGACATCCTTTTACCACCTCTTAATTTCAGTTTCATACTAGTCAATTTTGTTCCACATTTTGGTTCTAATTAACCATGTAAGTCACTTTTCACCATATTAGAGTCACTTTGCACCTTATAAGAGTCACTTTCCACCATATTATAACAATTTACATGTTAACATCATATACATCCAATTTCACATCCTTTTACCACCTATATTAATTCACTTTCATACAGGTCAATTTTGTTCCACATTTTGGTTCTAATCAACCATGTAAGTCACTTTTCACCATATTAGAGTCGCTTTGCACTCTATAAGAGTCACTTTCCACCATATCATGTTAACATCATATACATCCAATTTGACATCCTTTTACCACCTATTAATGCCTCTTTCATATAATTTAATTTTATTCCACATTTTGGCTCTAATCGACCATGTAAGTCACTTTTCACCATATTAGAGTCACTTTGCACCCCTATAAGAGTCACTTTCCACCATATATACAACAATTAACATGTTAACATCATATACATCCAATTTGACATCCTTTTACCACCTATTAATGCCACTTTCATACAAGTTAATTTTATTCCACATTTTGGCTCTAATCAACCATGTAAGTCACTTTTCACCATATTAGAGTCACTTTGCACCATATAAGAGTCACTTTCCCCATATATTGATACAATTAACATGTTAATATCATGTACATGCAATTAAACATCCTTTTACCACCTTTTGGTACCCCTTTTCTACAAGTCAATTTTGGACCACATTTTGGCTCTAATCAATCATGTAAGTGACTTATCACCATATTATAGTCACTTTGCACCTTATAAGAGTCACTTGCCATCATATATTGGTACAATTAACATGTTAACATCATGTATATCAAATAAAAATCCTTTTACCACCTCTTAGTGCCACATTCATACAAGTCAATTTTGGTCCACATTTTGGTTCTAATTAACCATGTAAGTAACTTTTCACCATATTAGAGTCATTTTGCACCCTATATGAGTCACTTTCCACCATATATTTATACAATTAACATGTTATCATCATATTCATCCGAATTGACATCCTTTTACCACGTCTTAATTCCACTTTCATACAGGTTAATTTAGTTCCACATTTTAGTTCTAATCAACCATGTAAGTCACTTTTCATCATATTAGAGTCACTTTGCACCCTATATGAGTCACTTTCCACCATATATTTGTACAATTAACATGTTAACATCATATACATCCAAATTGACATCCTTTAACCACCTCTGAATTCCACTTTCATACAGGTCAATTTTGTTCCACATTTTGGTTTTAATCAACCATGTAAGTCATTTTTCACCATATTAGAGTCACTTTGCACCTTATAAGAGTCATTTTCCACCATATATACAACAATTAACATGTTAACATCATATACATCCAATTTCACATCCTTTTACCACATATTAATGCAACTTTCATACAAGTTAATTTTGTACCACATTTTGGCTCTAATCAACCATGTAAGTCACTTTTCACAATATTATAGTCACTTTGCACTCTATAAGAGTCACTTTCCACCATATATACAACAATTAACATGTTAACATCACATACATCCAATTTGACATCCTTTTACCACCTATTAATTCCACTTTCATATAGGTCAATTTTGGTTCTAATTAACCATGTAAGTAACTTTTCACCATATTAGAGTCATTTTTCACCCTATATGAGTCACTTTCCACCATATATTTATACAATTAACATGTTAACATCATATACATCCAAATTGACATCCTTTTACCACCTCTTAAATACACTTTCATACAGGTCAATTTTGTTCCACATTTTGGTTCTAATCAACCATGTAAGTCACTTTTCACCATATTAGAGTCACTTTGCACCTTATAAGATTTACTTTCCACCATATATACAACAATTAACATGATAACATCATATACATCCAATTTCACATCCTTTTACCACTTATTAATGCCACTTTCATACAAGTTAATTTTGTACCACATTTTGGCTCTAATCAACCATGTAAGTCACTTTTCACAATATGAGTCACTTTGCACTCTATAAGAGTCACTTTCCACCATATATACAACAATTAACATGTTAACATCACATACATCCAATTTGACATCCTTTTACCACCTATTAATTCCACTTTCATATAGGTCAATTTTGGTTCTAATTAACCATATAAGTCATTTTTTACCATATTAGAGTCATTTTGCACCCTTTATGAGTCACTTTCCACCATATATTTATACAATTAACATGTTAACATCATATACATCCGAATTGACATCCTTTTACCACCTCTTAATTTCACTTTCATACTAGTCAATTTTGTTCCACATTTTGGTTCTAATCAACCATGTAAGTCACTTTTCACCATATTAGAGTCACTTTACACCTTATAAGAGTCACTTTCCACCATATATGTAACAATTTACATGTTAACATCATTTACATCCAATTTCACATCCTTTTACCACCTATTAATTCCACTTTCATACAGGTCAATTTTGTTCCACATTTTGGTTCTAATCAACCATGTAAGTCACTTTTCACCATATTAGAGTCACTTTGCACTCTATAAGAGTCACTTTCCACCATATCATGTTAACATCATATACATCTAATTTGACATCCTTTTACCACCTATTAATGCCACTTTCATATAATTTAATTTTATTCCACATTTTGGCTCTAATCAACCATGTAAGTCACTTTTCACCATATTAGAGTCACTTTGCACCCCTATAAGAGTCACTTTCCACCATATATACAACAATTAACATGTTAACATCATATACATCCAATTTGACATCCTTTTAAATGCCACTTTCATACAAGTTAATTTTATTCCACATTTTGGCTCTAATCAACCATGTAAGTCACTTTTCACCATATTAGAGTCACTTTGCACCATATAAGAGTCACTTTCCTCATATATTGATACAATTAACATGTTAACATCATGTACATGCAATTAAACATCCTTTAACCACCTTTTGGTACCCCTTTTCTACAAGTCAATTTTGGGCCACATTTTGGCTCTAATCAATAATGAAAGTGACTTATCACCATATTATAGTCACTTTGCACCTTATAAGAGTCACTTGCCATCATATATTGGTACAATTAACATGTTAACATCATGTACATCAATTAGAAATCCTTTTACCACCTCTTAGTGCCACATTCGTACAAGTCAATTTTGGCCCACATTTTGGTTCTAATTAACCATGTAAGTAACTTTTCACCATATTAGAGTCATTTTGCACCCTATATGAGTCACTTTCCACCATATATTTATACAATTAACATGTTAACATCATATACATCCGAATTGACATCCTTTTACCACCTCTTAATTCCACTTTCATACAGGTCAATTTTGTCCCACATTTTGGTTCTAATCAACCATGTAAGTCACTTTTCACCATATTAGAGTCATTTTGCACCTTATAAGAGTCACTTTCCATAATATATACAACAATTAACATGTTAACATCATATACATCCAATTTCACATCCTTTTACCACCTATTAATGCCACTTTCATACAAGTTAATTTTGTACCACATTTTGGCTCTAACCAACCATGTAAGTCACTTTTCACAATATGAGTCACTTTGCACTCTATAAGAGTCACTTTCCACCATATATACAATAATTAACATGTTAACATCACATACATCCAATTTGACATCCTTTTACCACCTATTAATTCCACTTTCATATAGGTCAATTTTGGTTTTAATTAACCATATAAGTCATTTCACCATATTAGAGTCATTTTGCACCCTATATGAGTCACTTTCGACCATATATTTATACAATTAACATGTTAACATCATATACATCCGAATTGACATCCTTTTACCACCTCTTAATTTCACTTTCATACTAGTCAATTTTGTTCCACATTTTGGTTCTAATCAACCATGTAAGTCACTTTTCACCATATTAGAGTCACTTTACACCTTATAAGAGTCACTTTCCACCATATATGTAACAATTTACATGTTAACATCATTTACGTCCAATTTCACATCCTTTTACCACCTATTAATTCCACTTTCATACAGGTCAATTTTGTTCCACATTTTGGTTCTAATCAACCATGTAAGTCACTTTTCACCATATTAGAGTCACTTTGCACTCTATAAGAGTCACTTTCCACCATATCATGTTAACATCATATACATCTAATTTGACATCCTTTTACCACCTATTAATGCCACTTTCATATAATTTAATTTTATTCCACATTTTGGCTCTAATCAACCATGTAAGTCACTTTTCACCATATTAGAGTCACTTTGCACCCCTATAAGAGTCACTTTCCACCATATATACAACAATTAACATGTTAACATCATATACATCCAATTTGACATCCTTTTAAATGCCACTTTCATACAAGTTAATTTTATTCCACATTTTGGCTCTAATCAACCATGTAAGTCACTTTTCACCATATTAGAGTTACTTTGCACCATATAAGAGTCACTTTCCTCATATATTGATACAATTAACATGTTAACATCATGTACATGCAATTAAACATCCTTTAACCACCTTTTGGTACCCCTTTTCTACAAGTCAATTTTGGGCCACATTTTGGCTCTAATCAATAATGAAAGTGACTTATCACCATATTATAGTCACTTTGCACCTTATAAGAGTCACTTGCCATCATATATTGGTACAATTAACATGTTAACATCATGTACATCAATTAGAAATCCTTTTACCACCTCTTAGTGCCACATTCGTACAAGTCAATTTTGGCCCACATTTTGGTTCTAATTAACCATGTAAGTAACTTTTCACCATATTAGAGTCATTTTGCACCCTATATGAGTCACTTTCCACCATATATTTATACAATTAACATGTTAACATCATATACATCCGAATTGACATCCTTTTACCAACTCTTAATTCCACTTTCATACAGGTCAATTTTGTCCCACATTTTGGTTCTAATCAACCATGTAAGTCACTTTTCACCATATTAGAGTCATTTTGCACCTTATAAGAGTCACTTTCCATAATATATACAACAATTAACATGTTAACATCATATACATCCAATTTCACATCCTTTTACCACCTATTAATGCCACTTTCATACAAGTTAATTTTGTACCACATTTTGGCTCTAACCAACCATGTAAGTCACTTTTCACAATATTAGAGTCACTTTGCACTCTATAAGAGTCACTTTCCACCATATATACAACAATTAACATATTAACATCATATACGTCCAATTTGACATCCTTTTACCACCTATTAATTCCACTTTCATACAGGTCAATTTTTGTTCTAATTAACCATGTAAGTCATTTTTCACCATTTTAGAGTCATTTTGCTTCCTATATGAGTCACTTTCCACCATAGATTTATACAATTAACATGTTAACATCACATACATCCGAATTGACATCCTTTTACCACCTCTTAATTTCACTTTCATACTAGTCAATTTTGTTCCACATTTTGGTTCTAATCAACCATGTAAGTCACTTTTCACCATATTAGAGTCACTTTGCACCTTATACGAGTCACTTTCCACCATATATATAAAAATTTACATGTTAACATCATATACATCCAATTTCACATCCTTTACCACCTATATTAATTCCACTTTCATACAGGTCAATTTTGTTCCACATTTTGGTACTAATCAACCATGTAACTCACTTTTCACCATATTAGAGTCACTTTGCACCATATAAGAGTCACTTTCCCCATATATTGATACAATTAACATGTTAACATCATGTACATGCAATTAAATATCCTTTAACCACCTTTTGGTACCCCTTTTCTACAAGTCAATTTTGGGCCACATTTTGGCTCTAATCAATCATGTAAGTGACTTATCACCATATTATAGTCACTTTGCACCTTATAAGAGTCACTTGCCATCATATATTGGTACAATTAACATGTTAACATCATGTACATCAATTAGAAATCCCTTTACCACCTCTTAGGGCCACATTCATACAAGTCAATTTTGGTCCACATTTTGGTTCTAATTAACCATGTAAGTAACTTTTCACCATATTAGAGTCATTTTGCACCCTATATGAGTCACTTTCCACCATATATTTATACAATTAACATGTTATCATAATATTCATCCGAATTGACATCCTTTTACCACCTCTTAATTCCACTTTCATACAGGTCAATTTAGTTCCACATTTTAGTTCTAATCAACCATGTAAGTCACTTTTCATCATATTAGAGTCACTTTGCACCCTATATGAGTCACTTTCCACCATATATTTGTACAATTAACATGTTAACATCATATACATCCAAATTGACATCCTTTAACCACCTCTGAATTCCACTTTCATACAGGTCAATTTTGTTCCACATTTTGGTTTTAATCAACCATGTAAGTCATTTTTCACCATATTAGAGTCACTTTGCACCTTATAAGAGTCACTTTCCACCATATATACAACAATTAACATGTTAACATCATATACATCCAATTTCACATCCTTTTACCACCTATTAATGCAACTTTCATACAAGTTAATTTTGTACCACATTTTGGCTCTAATCAACCATGTAAGTCACTTTTCACAATATTAGAGTCACTTTGCACTCTATAAGAGTCACTTTCCACCATATATACAACAATTAACATGTTAACATCACATACATCCAATTTGACATCCTTTTACCACCTATTAATTCCACTTTCATACAGGTCAATTTTGGTTCTAATTAACCAAGTAAGTAACTTTTCACCATATTAGAGTCATTTTTCACCCTATATGAGTCACTTTCCACCATATATTTATACAATTAACATGTTAACATCATATACTTCCAAATTGACATCCTTTTACCACCTCTTAAATACACTTTCATACAGGTCAATTTTGTTCCACATTTTGGTTCTAATCAACCATGTAAGTCACTTTTCACCATATTAGAGTCACTTTGAACCTTATAAGAGTCACTTTCCACCATATATACAACAATTAACATGATAGCATCATATACATCCAATTTCACATCCTTCTAACACCTATTAAAGCCACTTTCATACAAGTTAATTTTGTACCACATTTTGGCTCTAATCAACCATGTAAGTCACTTTTCACAATATGAGTCACTTTGCACTCTATAAGAGTCACTTTCCACCATATATACAATAATTAACATGTTAACATCACATACATCCAATTTGACATCCTTTTACCACCTATTAATTCCACTTTCATATAGGTCAATTTTGGTTTTAATTAACCATATAAGTCATTTCACCATATTAGAGTCATTTTGCACCCTATATGAGTCACTTTCGACCATATATTTATACAATTAACATGTTAACATCATATACATCCGAATTGACATCCTTTTACCACCTCTTAATTTCACTTTCATACTAGTCAATTTTGTTCCACATTTTGGTTCTAATCAACCATGTAAGTCACTTTTCACCATATTAGATTCACTTTACAGCTTATAAGAGTCACTTTCCACCATATATGTAACAATTTACATGTTAACATCATATACATCCAATTTCACATCCTTTTACCACCTATTAATTCCACTTTCATACAGGTCAATTTTGTTCCACATTTTGGTTCTAATCAATCATGTAAGTCACTTTTCACCATATTAGAGTCACTTTGCACTCTATAAGAGTCACTTTCCACCATATCATGTTAACATCATATACATCTAATTTGACATCCTTTTACCACCTATTAATGCCACTTTCATATAATTTAATTTTATTTCACATTTTGGCTCTAATCAACCATGTAAGTCACTTTTCACCATATTAGAGTCACTTTGCACCCCTATAAGAGTCACTTTCCACCATATATACAACAATTAACATGTTAACATCATATACATCCAATTTGACATCCTTTTAAATGCCCCTTTCATACAAGTTAATTTTATTCCACATTTTGGCTCTAATCAACCATGTAAGTCACTTTTCACCATATTAGAGTCACTTTGCACCATATAAGAGTCACTTTCCCCATATATTGATACAATTAACATGTTAATATCATGTACATGCAATTAAACATCCTTTTACCATCTTTTGGTACCCCTTTTCTACAAGTCAATTTTGGACCACATTTTGGCTCTAATCAATCATGTAAGTGACTTATCACCATATTATAGTCACTTTGCACCTTATAAGAGTCACTTGCCATCATATATTGGTACAATTAACATGTTAACATCATGTATATCAAATAAAAATCCTTTTACCACCTCTTAGTGCCACATTCATACAAGTCAATTTTGGTCCACATTTTGGTTCTAATTAACCATGTAAGTAACTTTTCACCATATTAGAGTCATTTTGCACCCTATATGAGTCACTTTCCACCATATATTTATACAATTAACATGTTATCATCATATTCATCCGAATTGACATCCTTTTACCACCTCTTAATTCCACTTTCATACAGGTTAATTTAGTTCCACATTTTAGTTCTAATCAACCATGTAAGTCACTTTTCATCATATTAGAGTCACTTTGCACCCTATATGAGTCACTTTTCACCATATATTTGTACAATTAACATGTTAACATCATATACATCCAAATTGACATCCTTTAACCACCTCTGAATTCCACTTTCATACAGGTCAATTTTGTTCCACATTTTGGTTTTAATCAACCATGTAAGTCATTTTTCACCATATTAGAGTCACTTTGCACCTTATAAGAGTCACTTTCCACCATATATACAACAATTAACATGTTAACATCATATACATCCAATTTCACATCCTTTTACCACATATTAATGCAACTTTCATACAAGTTAATTTTGTACCACATTTTGGCTCTAATCAACCATGTAAGTCACTTTTCACAATATTATAGTCACTTTGCACTCTATAAGAGTCACTTTCCACCATATATACAACAATTAACATGTTAACATCACATACATCCAATTTGACATCCTTTTACCACCTATTAATTCCACTTTCATATAGGTCAATTTTGGTTCTAATTAACCATGTAAGTAACTTTTCACCATATTAGAGTCATTTTTCACCCTATATGAGTCACTTTCCACCATATATTTATACAATTAACATGTTAACATCATATACATCCAAATTGACATCCTTTTACCACCTCTTAAATACACTTTCATACAGGTCAATTTTGTTCCACATTTTGGTTCTAATCAACCATGTAAGTCACTTTTCACCATATTAAAGTCACTTTGCACCTTATAAGAGTTACTTTCCACCATATATACAACAATTAACATGATAACATCATATACATCCAATTTCACATCCTTTTACCACTTATTAATGCCACTTTCATACAAGTTAATTTTGTACCACATTTTGGCTCTAATCAACCATGTAAGTCACTTTTCACAATATGAGTCACTTTGCACTCTATAAGAGTCACTTTCCACCATATATACAACAATTAACATGTTAACATCACATACATCCAATTTGACATCCTTTTACCACCTATTAATTCCACTTTCATATAGGTCAATTTTGGTTCTAATTAACCATATAAGTCATTTTTTACCATATTAGAGTCATTTTGCACCCTTTATGAGTCACTTTCCACCATATATTTATACAATTAACATGTTAACATCATATACATCCGAATTGACATCCTTTTACCACCTCTTAATTTCACTTTCATACTAGTCAATTTTGTTCCACATTTTGGTTCTAATCAACCATGTAAGTCACTTTTCACCATATTAGAGTCACTTTACACCTTATAAGAGTCACTTTCCACCATATATGTAACAATTTACATGTTAACATCATTTACATCCAATTTCACATCCTTTTACCACCTATTAATTCCACTTTCATACAGGTCAATTTTGTTCCACATTTTGGTTCTAATCAACCATGTAAGTCACTTTTCACCATATTAGAGTCACTTTGCACTCTATAAGAGTCACTTTCCACCATATCATGTTAACATCATATACATCTAATTTGACATCCTTTTACCACCTATTAATGCCACTTTCATATAATTTAATTTTATTCCACATTTTGGCTCTAATCAACCATGTAAGTCACTTTTCACCATATTAGAGTCACTTTGCACCCCTATAAGAGTCACTTTCCACCATATATACAACAATTAACATGTTAACATCATATACATCCAATTTGACATCCTTTTAAATGCCACTTTCATACAAGTTAATTTTATTCCACATTTTGGCTCTAATCAACCATGTAAGTCACTTTTCACCATATTAGAGTCACTTTGTACCATATAAGAGTCACTTTCCTCATATATTGATACAATTAACATGTTAACATCATGTACATGCAATTAAACATCCTTTAACCACCTTTTGGTACCCCTTTTCTACAAGTCAATTTTGGGCCACATTTTGGCTCTAATCAATAATGAAAGTGACTTATCACCATATTATAGTCACTTTGCACCTTATAAGAGTCACTTGCCATCATATATTGGTACAATTAACATGTTAACATCATGTACATCAATTAGAAATCCTTTTACCACCTCTTAGTGCCACATTCGTACAAGTCAATTTTGGCCCACATTTTGGTTCTAATTAACCATGTAAGTAACTTTTCACCATATTAGAGTCATTTTGCACCCTATATGAGTCACTTTCCACCATATATTTATACAATTAACATGTTAACATCATATACATCCGAATTGACATCCTTTTACCACCTCTTAATTCCACTTTCATACAGGTCAATTTTGTCCCACATTTTGGTTCTAATCAACCATGTAAGTCACTTTTCACCATATTAGAGTCATTTTGCACCTTATAAGAGTCACTTTCCATAATATATACAACAATTAACATGTTAACATCATATACATCCAATTTCACATCCTTTTACCACCTATTAATGCCACTTTCATACAAGTTAATTTTGTACCACATTTTGGCTCTAACCAACCATGTAAGTCACTTTTCACAATATTAGAGTCACTTTGCACTCTATAAGAGTCACTTTCCACCATATATACAACAATTAACATATTAACATCATATACGTCCAATTTGACATCCTTTTACCACCTATTAATTCCACTTTCATACAGGTCAATTTTTGTTCTAATTAACCATGTAAGTCATTTTTCACCATTTTAGAGTCATTTTGCTTCCTATATGAGTCACTTTCCCCCATAGATTTATACAATTAACATGTTAACATCACATACATCCGAATTGACATCCTTTTACCACCTCTTAATTTCACTTTCATACTAGTCAATTTTGTTCCACATTTTGGTTCTAATCAACCATGTAAGTCACTTTTCACCATATTAGAGTCACTTTGCACCTTATACGAGTCACTTTCCACCATATATATAAAAATTTACATGTTAACATCATATACATCCAATTTCACATCCTTTACCACCTATATTAATTCCACTTTCATACAGGTCAATTTTGTTCCACATTTTGGTACTAATCAACCATGTAACTCACTTTTCACCATATTAGAGTCACTTTGCACCATATAAGAGTCACTTTCCCCATATATTGATACAATTAACATGTTAACATCATGTACATGCAATTAAATATCCTTTAACCACCTTTTGGTACCCCTTTTTTACAAGTCAATTTTGGGCCACATTTTGGCTCTAATCAATCATGTAAGTGACTTATCACCATATTATAGTCACTTTGCACCTTATAAGAGTCACTTGCCATCATATATTGGTACAATTAACATGTTAACATCATGTACATCAATTAGAAATCCCTTTACCACCTCTTAGGGCCACATTCATACAAGTCAATTTTGGTCCACATTTTGGTTCTAATTAACCATGTAAGTAACTTTTCACCATATTAGAGTCATTTTGCACCCTATATGAGTCACTTTCCACCATATATTTATACAATTAACATGTTATCATAATATTCATCCGAATTGACATCCTTTTACCACCTCTTAATTCCACTTTCATACAGGTCAATTTAGTTCCACATTTTAGTTCTAATCAACCATGTAAGTCACTTTTCATCATATTAGAGTCACTTTGCACCCTATATGAGTCACTTTCCACCATATATTTGTACAATTAACATGTTAACATCATATACATCCAAATTGACATCCTTTAACCACCTCTGAATTCCACTTTCATACAGGTCAATTTTGTTCCACATTTTGGTTTTAATCAACCATGTAAGTCATTTTTCACCATATTAGAGTCACTTTGCACCTTATAAGAGTCACTTTCCACCATATATACAACAATTAACATGTTAACATCATATACATCCAATTTCACATCCTTTTACCACCTATTAATGCAACTTTCATACAAGTTAATTTTGTACCACATTTTGGCTCTAATCAACCATGTAAGTCACTTTTCACAATATTAGAGTCACTTTGCACTCTATAAGAGTCACTTTCCACCATATATACAACAATTAACATGTTAACATCACATACATCCAATTTGACATCCTTTTACCACCTATTAATTCCACTTTCATACAGGTCAATTTTGGTTCTAATTAACCATGTAAGTAACTTTTCACCATATTAGAGTCATTTTTCACCCTATATGAGTCACTTTCCACCATATATTTATACAATTAACATGTTAACATCATATACTTCCAAATTGACATCCTTTTACCACCTCTTAAATACACTTTCATACAGGTCAATTTTGTTCCACATTTTGGTTCTAATCAACCATGTAAGTCACTTTTCACCATATTAGAGTCACTTTGAACCTTATAAGAGTCACTTTCCACCATATATACAACAATTAACATGATAGCATCATATACATCCAATTTCACATCCTTCTACCACCTATTAAAGCCACTTTCATACAAGTTAATTTTGTACCACATTTTGGCTCTAATCAACCATGTAAGTCACTTTTCACAATATGAGTCACTTTGCACTCTATAAGAGTCACTTTCCACCATATATACAATAATTAACATGTTAACATCACATACATCCAATTTGACATCCTTTTACCACCTATTAATTCCACTTTCATATAGGTCAATTTTGGTTTTAATTAACCATATAAGTCATTTCACCATATTAGAGTCATTTTGCACCCTATATGAGTCACTTTCGACCATATATTTATACAATTAACATGTTAACATCATATACATCCGAATTGACATCCTTTTACCACCTCTTAATTTCACTTTCATACTAGTCAATTTTGTTCCACATTTTGGTTCTAATCAACCATGTAAGTCACTTTTCACCATATTAGATTCACTTTACAGCTTATAAGAGTCACTTTCCACCATATATGTAACAATTTACATGTTAACATCATATACATCCAATTTCACATCCTTTTACCACCTATTAATTCCACTTTCATACAGGTCAATTTTGTTCCACATTTTGGTTCTAATCAATCATGTAAGTCACTTTTCACCATATTAGAGTCACTTTGCACTCTATAAGAGTCACTTTCCACCATATCATGTTAACATCATATACATCTAATTTGACATCCTTTTACCACCTATTAATGCCACTTTCATATAATTTAATTTTATTTCACATTTTGGCTCTAATCAACCATGTAAGTCACTTTTCACCATATTAGAGTCACTTTGCACCCCTATAAGAGTCACTTTCCACCATATATACAACAATTAACATGTTAACATCATATACATCCAATTTGACATCCTTTTAAATGCCACTTTCATACAAGTTAATTTTATTCCACATTTTGGCTCTAATCAACCATGTAAGTCACTTTTCACCATATTAGAGTCACTTCGCACCATATAAGAGTCACTTTCCCCATATATTAATACAATTAACATGTTAACATCATGTACATGCAATTAAACATCCTTTAACCACCTTTTGGTACCCCTTTTCTACAAGTCAATTTTGGGCCACATTTTGGCTCTAATCAATAATGTAAGTGACTTATCACCATATTATAGTCACTTTGCACCTTATAATAGTCACTTGCCATCATATATTGGTACAATTAACATGTTAACATCATGTACATCAATTAGAAATCCTTTTACCACCTCTTAGTGCCACATTCGTACAAGTCAATTTTGGCCCACATTTTGGTTCTAATTAACCATGTAAGTAACTTTTCATCATATTAGAGTCACTTTGCACCCTATATGAGTCACTTTCCACCATATATTTGTACAATTAACATGTTAACATCATATACATCCAAATTGACATCCTTTAACCACCTCTGAATTCCACTTTCATACAGGTCAATTTTGTTCCACATTTTGGTTCTAATCAACCATGTAAGTCACTTTTCACCATATTAGAGTCATTTTGCACCTTATAAGAGTCACTTTCCACAATATATACAACAATTAACATGTTAACATCATATACATCCAATTTCACATCCTTTTACCACCTATTAATGCCACTTTCATACAAGTTAATTTTGTACCACATTTTGGCTCTAACCAACCATGTAAGTCACTTTTCACAATATTAGAGTCACTTTGCACTCTATAAGAGTCACTTTCCACCATATATACAACAATTAACATATTAACATCATATACGTCCAATTTGACATCCTTTTACCACCTATTAATTCCACTTTCATACATGTCAATTTTTGTTCTAATTAACCATGTAAGTCATTTTTCACCATTTTAGAGTCATTTTGCATCCTATATGAGTCACTTTCCACCATAGATTTATACAATTAACATGTTAACATCATATACATCCGAATTGACATCCTTTTACCACCTCTTAATTTCACTTTCATACTAGTCAATTTTGTTCCACATTTTGGTTCTAATCAACCATGTAAGTCACTTTTCACCACATTAGAGTCACTTTGCACCTTATACGAGTCACTTTCCAACATATATATAACAATTTACATGTTAACATCATATACATCCAATTTCACATCCTTTTACCACCTATATTAATTCCACTTTCATACAGGTCAATTTTGTTCCACATTTTGGTACTAATCAACTATGTAACTCACTTCTCACCATATTAGAGTCACTTTCCCCATATATTGATACAATTAACATGTTAACATCATGTACATGCAATTAAATATCCTTTAACCACCTTTTGGTACCCCTTTTCTACAAGTCAATTTTGGGCCATATTTTGGCTCTAATCAATCATGTAAGTGACTTATCACCATATTATAGTCACTTTGCACCTTATAAGAGTTACTTGCCATCATATATTGGTACAATTAACATGTTAACATCATGTACATCAATTGGAAATCCCTTTACCACCTCTTAGGGCCACATTCATACAAGTCAATTTTGGTCCATATTTTGGTTCTAATTAACCATGTAAGTAACTTTTCACCATATTAGAGTCATTTTGCACCCTATATGAGTCACTTTCCACCATATATTTATACAATTAACATGTTAACATCATATACATCCGAATTGACATCCTTTTACCACCTCTTAATTCCAATTTCATACAGGTAAATTTAGTTCCACATTTTGGTTCTAATCAACCATGTAAGTCACTTTTCATCATATTAGAGTCACTTTGCACCCTATATGAGTCACTTTCCACCATATATTTTTACAATTAACATGTTAACATCATATACATCCAGATTGACATCCTTTAACCACCTCTAAATTCCACTTTCATACAGGTCAATTTTGTTCCACATTTTGGTTCTAATCAACTATGTAAGTCACTTTTCACCATATTAGAGTCACTTTGCACCTTATAAGAGTCACTTTCCGCCATATATACAATAATTAACATGTTAACATCATATACATCCAATTTCACATCCTTTTACCACCTATTAATGCCACTTTCATACAAGTTAATTTTGTACCACATTTTGGCTCTAATCAACCATGTAAGTCACTTTTCACAATATTAGAGTCACTTTGCACTCTATAAGAGTCACTTTCCACCATATATACAACAATTAACATGTTAACATCATATACATCCAATTTGACATCCTTTTACAACCTATTAATTCCACTTTCATACAGGTCAATTTCGGTTCTAATTAACCATGTAAGTCATTTTTCACCATATTAGTCATTTTGCACCCTATATGAGTCACTTTCCACCATATATTTATACAATTAACATGTTAACATCATATACATCCGAATTGACATCCTTTTACCACCTCTTTATTTCACTTTCATACTAGTCAATTTTATTCCACATTTTGGTTCTAATCAACCATGTAAGTCACTTTTCACCATATTAGAGTCACTTTGCACCTTATAAGAGTCACTTTCCACCATATTATAACAATTTACATGTTAACATCATATACATCCAATTTCACATCCTTTTACCACCTATATTAATTCACTTTCATACAGGTCAATTTTGTTCCACATTTTGGTTCTAATCAACCATGTAAGTCACTTTTCACCATATTAGATTCGTTTTGCACTCTATAAGAGTCACTTCCACCATATCATGTTAACATCATATACATCCAATTTGACATCCTTTTACCACCTATTAATGCCTCTTTCATATAATTTAATTTTATTCCATATTTTGGCTCTAATCAACCATCTAAGTCACTTTTCACCATATTAGAGTCACTTTGCACCCCTATAAGAGTCACTTTCCACCATATATACAACAATTAACATGTTAACATCATATACATCGAATTTGACATCCTTTTACCACCTATTAATGCCACTTTCATACAAGTTAATTTTATTCCACATTTTGGCTCTAATCAACCATGTAAGTCACTTTTCACCATATTAGAGTCACTTTGCACCATATAAGAGTCACTTTCCCCATATATTGATACAATTAACATGTTAACATCATGTACATGCAATTAAACATCCTTTTACCAACTTTTGGTACCCCTTTTCTACAAATCAATTTTGGACCACATTTTGGCTCTAATCAATCATGTAAGTGACTTATCACCATATTATAGTCACTTTGCACCTTATAAGAGTCACTTGTCATCATATATTGGTACAATTAACATGTTAACATCATGTATATCAAATAGAAATCCTTTTACCACCTCTTAGTGCCACATTCATACAATTCAATTTTGGTCCACATTTTGGTTCTAATTAACCATGGAAATAACTTTTCACCATATTAGAGTCATTTTGCACCCTATATGAGTCACTTTCCACCATATATTTATACAATTAACATGTTATCATCATATTCATCCGAATTGACATCCTTTTACCACCTCTTAATTCCACTTTCATACAGGTCAATTTAGTTCCACATTTTAGTTCTAATCAACCATGTAAGTCACTTTTCATCATATTAGAGTCACTTTGCACCCTATATGAGTCACTTTCCACCATATATTTGTACAATTAACATGTTAACATCGTATACATCCAAATTGACATCCTTTAACCACCTCTGAATTCCACTTTCATACAGGTCAATTTTGTTCAACATTTTGGTTCTAATCAACCATGTAAGTCACTTTTCACCATATTAGAGTCACTTTGCACCTTATAAGAGTCACTTTCCACTATATATACAACAATTAACATGTTAACATCATATACATCCAATTTCACATCTTTTTACCACCTATTAATGCAACTTTCATACAAGTTAATTTTGTACCACATTTTGGCTCTAATCAACCATGTAAGTCACTTTTCACAATATTAGAGTCACTTTGCACTCTATAAGAGTCACTTTCCACCATATATACAACAATTAACATATTAACATCATATACGTCCAATTTGACATCCTTTTACCACCTATTAATTCCACTTTCATACAGGTCAATTTTTGTTCTAATTAACCATGTAAGTCATTTTTCACCATTTTAGAGTCATTTTGCATCCTATATGAGTCACTTTTCCAGCATAGATTTATACAATTAACATGTTAACATCATATACATCCGAATTGACATCCTTTTACCACCTCTTAATTTCACTTTCATACTAGTCAATTTTGTTCCACATTTTGGTTCTAATCAACCATGTAAGTCACTTTTCACCATATTAGAGTCACTTTGCACCTTATAAGAGTCACTTTCCACCATATATATAACAATTTACATGTTAACATCATATACATCCAATTTCACATCCTTTTACCACCTATTTAATTTCACTTTCATACAGGTCAATTTTGTTCCACATTTTGGTACTAATCAACCATGTAACTCACTTTTCACCATATTAGAGTCACTTTGCACCATATAAGAGTCACTTTCCCCATATATTGATACAATTAACATGTTAACATCATGTACATGCAATTAAATATCCTTTAACCACCTTTTGGTACCCCTTTTCTACAAGTCAATTTTGGGCCACATTTTGGCTCTAATCAATCATGTAAGTGACTTATCACCATATTATAGTCACTTTGCACCTTATAAGAGTCACTTGCCATCATATATTGGTACAATTAACATGTTAACATCATGTACATCAATTAGAAATCCCTTTACCACCTCTTAGGGCCACATTCATACAAGTCAATTTTGCTCCATATTTTGGTTCTAATTAACCATGTAAGTAACTTTTCTCCATATTAGAGTCATTTTGCACCCTATATGAGTCACTTTCCACCATATATTTATACAATTAACATGTTAACATCATATACATCCGAATTGACATCCTTTTACCACCTCTTAATTCCAATTTCATACAGGTAAATTTAGTTCCACATTTTAGTTCTAAACAACCATGTAAGTCACTTTTCATCATATTAGAGTCACTTTGCACCCTATATGAGTCACTTTCCACCATATATTTTTACAATTAACATGTTAACATCATATACATCCAAATTGACATCCTTTAACCACCTCTAAATTCCACTTTCATACAGGTCAATTTTGTTCCACATTTTGGTTCTAATCAACTATGTAAGTCACTTTTCACCATATTAGAGTCACTTTGCACCTTATAAGAGTCACTTTCCGCCATATATACAATAATTAACATGTTAACATCATATACATCCAATTTCACATCCTTTTACCACCTATTAATGCCACTTTCATACAAGTTAATTTTGTACCACATTTTGGCTCTAATCAACCATGTAAGTCACTTTTCACAATATTAGAGTCACTTTGCATTCTATAAGAGTCACTTTCCACTATATATACAACAATTAACATGTTAACATCATATACATCCAATTTGACATCCTTTTACAACCTATTAATTCCACTTTCATACAGGTCAATTTTGGTTCTAATTAACCATGTAAGTCATTTTTCACCATATTAGTCATTTTGCACCCTATATGAGTCACTTTCCAAAATATATTTATACAATTAACATGTTAACATCATATACATCCGAATTGACATCCTTTTACCACCTCTTAATTTCACTTTCATACTAGTCAATTTTGTTCCACATTTTGGTTCTAATCGACCATGTAAGTCACTTTTCACCATATTAGAGTCACTTTGCACCTTATAAGAGTCACTTTCCACCATATTATAACAATTTACATGTTAACATCATATACATCCAATTTCACATCCTTTTACCACCTATATTAATTCACTTTCATACAGGTCAATTTTGTTCCACATTTTGGTTCTAATCAACCATGTAAGTCACTTTTCACCATTTTAGATTCGCTTTGCACTCTATAAGAGTCACTTTCCACCATATCATGTTAACATCATATACATCCAATTTGACATCATTTTACCACCTATTAATGCCTCTTTCATATAATTTAAATTTATTCCACATTTTAGCTCTAATCAACCATGTAAGTCACTTTTCACCATATTAGAGTCACTTTGCACCCCTATAAGAGTCACTTTCCACCATATATACAACAATTAACATGTTAACATCATATACATCGAATTTGACATCCTTTTACCACCAATTAATGCCACTTTCATGCAAGTTAATTTTATTCCACATTTTGGCTCTAATCAACCATGTAAGTCACTTTTCACCATATTAGAGTCACTTTGCACCATATAAGAGTCACTTTCCCCATATATTGATACAATTAACATGTTAACATCATGTACATGCAATTAAACATCCTTTTACCACCTTTTGGTACCCCTTTTCTACAAGTCAATTTTGGACCACATTTTGGCTCTAATCAATCATGTAAGTGACTTATCACAATATTATAGTCACTTTGCACCTTATAAGAGTCACTTGCCATCATATATTGGTACAATTAACATGTTAACATCATGTATATCAAATAGAAATCCTTTTACCACCTCTTAGTGCCACATTCATACAATTCAATTTTGGTCCACATTTTGGTTCTAATTAACCATGGAAATAACTTTTCACCATATTAGAGTCATTTTGCACCCTATATGAGTCACTTTCCACCATATATTTATACAATTAACATGTTATCATCATATTCATCCGAATTGACATCCTTTTACCACCTCTTAATTCCACTTTCATACAGGTCAGTTTAGTTCCACATTTTAGTTCTAATCAACCATGTAAGTCACTTTTCATCATATTAGAGTCACTTTGCACCCTATATGAGTCACTTTCCACCATATATTTGTACAATTAACATGTTAACATCATATACATCCAAATTGACATCCTTTAACCACCTCTGAATTCCACTTTCATACAGGTCAATTTTGTTCCACATTTTGGTTCTAATCAACCATGTAAGTCACTTTTCACCATATTAGAGTCACTTTGCACCTTATAAGAGTCACTTTCCACTATATATACAACAATTAACATGTTAACATCATATACATCCAATTTCACAACCTTTTACCACCTATTAATGCAACTTTCATACAAGTTAATTTTGTACCACATTTTGGCTCTAATCAACCATGTAAGTCACTTTTCACAATATTAGAGTCACTTTGCACTCTATAAGAGTCACTTTCCACCATATATACAATAATTAACATGTTAACATCATATACATCCAATTTAACATCCTTTTACCACCTATTAATTCCACTTTCATACAGGTCAAATTTGGTTCTAATTAATCATGTAAGTCATTTTTCACCATATTAGAGTCATTTTGCACCCTATATGAGTCATTTTCCACCATATATTTATACAATTAACATGTTAGCATCATATACATCCGAATTGACATCCTTTTACCACCTCTTAATTTCACTTTCATACTAGTCAATTTTGTTCCACATTTTGGTTCTAATCAACCATGTAAGTCACTTTTCACCATATTAGAGTCACTTTGCACCTTATAAGAGTCACTTTCCACCATATATATAACAATTTACATGTTAACATCATATACATCTAATTTCACATCCTTTTACCACCTATTAATTCCACTTTCATACAGGTCAATTTTGTTCCACATTTTGGTTCTAATCAACCATGTAAGTCACTTTTCACCATATTAGAGTCACTTTGCACTCTATAAGAGTCACTTTCCACCATATCATGTTAACGTCATATACATGTAATTTGACATCCTTTTACCACCTATTAATGCCACTTTCATCTAATTTAATTTTATTCCACATTTTGGCTCTAATCAACCATGTAAGTCACTTTTCACCATATTAGAGTCACTTTGCATCCCTATAAGAGTCACTTTCCACCATATATACAACATTTAACATGTTAACATCATATACATCCAATTTGACATCCTTTTACCAGCTATTAAAGCCACTTTCATACAAGTTAATTTTATTCCACATTTTTGCTCTAATCAACCATGTAAGTCACTTTTCACCATATTAGAGTCACTTTGCACCATATAAGAGTCATTTTCCCCATATATTAATACAATTAACATGTTAACATCATGTACATGCAATTAAACATTCTTTAACCACCTTTTGGTCCCCCTTTTCTACAAGTCAATTTTGGACCACATTTTGGCTCTAATCAATCATGTAAGTGACTTATCACCATATTATAGTCACTTTGCACCTTATAAGAGTCACTTGCCATCATATATTGGTACAATTAACATGTTAATTTCATGTACATCAATTAGAAATCCTTTTACCACCTCTTAGTGCCACATTCGTACAAGTCAATTTTGGCCCACATTTTGGTTCTAATTAACCATGTAAGTAACTTTTCACCATATTAGAGTCATTTTGCACCCTATATGAGTCACTTTCCACCATATATTTATACAATTAACATGTTAACATCATATACATCCGAATTGACATCCTTTTACCTCCTCTTAATTCCACTTTCATACAGGTCAATTTTGTTCCACATTTTGGTTCTAATCAACCATGTAAGTCACTTTTCACCATATTAGAGTCCCTTTGCACCTTATAAGAGTCACTTTCCACCATATATACAACAATCAACATGTTAACATCATATACATCCAATTTCATATCCTTTTACCACCTATTAATGCCACTTTCATACAAGTTAATTTTGTACCACATTTTGGCTCTAATCAACCATGTAAGACATTTTTCACAATATTAGAGTCACTTTGCACTCTATAAGAGTCGCTTTCCACCATATCATGTTAACATCTTATACATCCAATTTGACATCCTTTTACCACCTATTAATGCCTCTTTCATATAATTTAATTTTATTCCACATTTTGGCTCTAATCAACCATGTAAGTCACTTTTCACCATATTAGAGTCACTTTGCACCCCTATAAGAGTCACTTTCCACCATATATAAAACAATTAACATGTTAACATCATATACATCCAATTTGACATCCTTTTACCACCTATTAATGCCACTTTCATACAAGTTAATTTTATTCCACATTTTGGTTCTAATCAACCATGTAAGTCACTTTTCACCATATTAGAGTCACTTTGCACCTTATAAGAGTCACTTTCCACCATATATATAACAATTTACATGTTAACATCATATACATCCAATTTCACATCCTTTTACCACCTATATTAATTCCACTTTCATACAGGTCAATTTTGTTCCACATTTTGGTACTAATCAACCATGTAACTCACTTTTCACCATATTAGAGTCACTTTGCACCATATAAGAGTCACTTTCCCCATATATTGATACAATTAACATGTTAACATCATGTACATGCAATTAAATATCCTTTAACCACCTTTTGGTACCCCTTTTCTACAAGTCAATTTTGGGCCACATTTTGGCTCTAATCAATCATGTAAGTGACTTATCACCATATTATAGTCACTTTGCACCTTATAAGAGTCACTTGCCATCATATATTGGTACAATTAACATGTTAACATCATGTACATCAATTAGAAATCCCTTTACCACCTCTTAGGGCCACATTCATACAAGTCAATTTTGCTCCATATTTTGGTTCTAATTAACCATGTAAGTAACTTTTCTCCATATTAGAGTCATTTTGCACCCTATATGAGTCACTTTCCACCATATATTTATACAATTAACATGTTAACATCATATACATCCGAATTGACATCCTTTTACCACCTCTTAATTCCAATTTCATACAGGTAAATTTAGTTCCACATTTTAGTTCTAAACAACCATGTAAGTCACTTTTCATCATATTAGAGTCACTTTGCACCCTATATGAGTCACTTTCCACCATATATTTTTACAATTAACATGTTAACATCATATACATCCAAATTGACATCCTTTAACCACCTCTAAATTCCACTTTCATACAGGTCAATTTTGTTCCACATTTTGGTTCTAATCAACTATGTAAGTCACTTTTCACCATATTAGAGTCACTTTGCACCTTATAAGAGTCACTTTCCGCCATATATACAATAATTAACATGTTAACATCATATACATCCAATTTCACATCCTTTTACCACCTATTAATGCCACTTTCATACAAGTTAATTTTGTACCACATTTTGGCTCTAATCAACCATGTAAGTCACTTTTCACAATATTAGAGTCACTTTGCATTCTATAAGAGTCACTTTCCACTATATATACAACAATTAACATGTTAACATCATATACATCCAATTTGACATCCTTTTACAACCTATTAATTCCACTTTCATACAGGTCAATTTTGGTTCTAATTAACCATGTAAGTCATTTTTCACCATATTAGTCATTTTGCACCCTATATGAGTCACTTTCCAAAATATATTTATACAATTAACATGTTAACATCATATACATCCGAATTGACATCCTTTTACCACCTCTTAATTTCACTTTCATACTAGTCAATTTTGTTCCACATTTTGGTTCTAATCGACCATGTAAGTCACTTTTCACCATATTAGAGTCACTTTGCACCTTATAAGAGTCACTTTCCACCATATTATAACAATTTACATGTTAACATCATATACATCCAATTTCACATCCTTTTACCACCTATATTAATTCACTTTCATACAGGTCAATTTTGTTCCACATTTTGGTTCTAATCAACCATGTAAGTCACTTTTCACCATTTTAGATTCGCTTTGCACTCTATAAGAGTCACTTTCCACCATATCATGTTAACATCATATACATCCAATTTGACATCATTTTACCACCTATTAATGCCTCTTTCATATAATTTAAATTTATTCCACATTTTAGCTCTAATCAACCATGTAAGTCACTTTTCACCATATTAGAGTCACTTTGCACCCCTATAAGAGTCACTTTCCACCATATATACAACAATTAACATGTTAACATCATATACATCGAATTTGACATCCTTTTACCACCAATTAATGCCACTTTCATGCAAGTTAATTTTATTCCACATTTTGGCTCTAATCAACCATGTAAGTCACTTTTCACCATATTAGAGTCACTTTGCACCATATAAGAGTCACTTTCCCCATATATTGATACAATTAACATGTTAACATCATGTACATGCAATTAAACATCCTTTTACCACCTTTTGGTACCCCTTTTCTACAAGTCAATTTTGGACCACATTTTGGCTCTAATCAATCATGTAAGTGACTTATCACAATATTATAGTCACTTTGCACCTTATAAGAGTCACTTGCCATCATATATTGGTACAATTAACATGTTAACATCATGTATATCAAATAGAAATCCTTTTACCACCTCTTAGTGCCACATTCATACAATTCAATTTTGGTCCACATTTTGGTTCTAATTAACCATGGAAATAACTTTTCACCATATTAGAGTCATTTTGCACCCTATATGAGTCACTTTCCACCATATATTTATACAATTAACATGTTATCATCATATTCATCCGAATTGACATCCTTTTACCACCTCTTAATTCCACTTTCATACAGGTCAGTTTAGTTCCACATTTTAGTTCTAATCAACCATGTAAGTCACTTTTCATCATATTAGAGTCACTTTGCACCCTATATGAGTCACTTTCCACCATATATTTGTACAATTAACATGTTAACATCATATACATCCAAATTGACATCCTTTAACCACCTCTGAATTCCACTTTCATACAGGTCAATTTTGTTCCACATTTTGGTTCTAATCAACCATGTAAGTCACTTTTCACCATATTAGAGTCACTTTGCACCTTATAAGAGTCACTTTCCACTATATATACAACAATTAACATGTTAACATCATATACATCCAATTTCACAACCTTTTACCACCTATTAATGCAACTTTCATACAAGTTAATTTTGTACCACATTTTGGCTCTAATCAACCATGTAAGTCACTTTTCACAATATTAGAGTCACTTTGCACTCTATAAGAGTCACTTTCCACCATATATACAATAATTAACATGTTAACATCATATACATCCAATTTAACATCCTTTTACCACCTATTAATTCCACTTTCATACAGGTCAAATTTGGTTCTAATTAATCATGTAAGTCATTTTTCACCATATTAGAGTCATTTTGCACCCTATATGAGTCATTTTCCACCATATATTTATACAATTAACATGTTAGCATCATATACATCCGAATTGACATCCTTTTACCACCTCTTAATTTCACTTTCATACTAGTCAATTTTGTTCCACATTTTGGTTCTAATCAACCATGTAAGTCACTTTTCACCATATTAGAGTCACTTTGCACCTTATAAGAGTCACTTTCCACCATATATATAACAATTTACATGTTAACATCATATACATCTAATTTCACATCCTTTTACCACCTATTAATTCCACTTTCATACAGGTCAATTTTGTTCCACATTTTGGTTCTAATCAACCATGTAAGTCACTTTTCACCATATTAGAGTCACTTTGCACTCTATAAGAGTCACTTTCCACCATATCATGTTAACGTCATATACATGTAATTTGACATCCTTTTACCACCTATTAATGCCACTTTCATCTAATTTAATTTTATTCCATATTTTGGCTCTAATCAACCATGTAAGTCACTTTTCACCATATTAGAGTCACTTTGCATCCCTATAAGAGTCACTTTCCACCATATATACAACATTTAACATGTTAACATCATATACATCCAATTTGACATCCTTTTACCAGCTATTAATGCCACTTTCATACAAGTTAATTTTATTCCACATTTTTGCTCTAATCAACCATGTAAGTCACTTTTCACCATATTAGAGTCACTTTGCACCATATAAGAGTCATTTTCCCCATATATTAATACAATTAACATGTTAACATCATGTACATGCAATTAAACATTCTTTAACCACCTTTTGGTCCCCCTTTTCTACAAGTCAATTTTGGACCACATTTTGGCTCTAATCAATCATGTAAGTGACTTATCACCATATTATAGTCACTTTGCACCTTATAAGAGTCACTTGCCATCATATATTGGTACAATTAACATGTTAATTTCATGTACATCAATTAGAAATCCTTTTACCACCTCTTAGTGCCACATTCGTACAAGTCAATTTTGGCCCACATTTTGGTTCTAATTAACCATGTAAGTAACTTTTCACCATATTAGAGTCATTTTGCACCCTATATGAGTCACTTTCCACCATATATTTATACAATTAACATGTTAACATCATATACATCCGAATTGACATCCTTTTACCTCCTCTTAATTCCACTTTCATACAGGTCAATTTTGTTCCACATTTTGGTTCTAATCAACCATGTAAGTCACTTTTCACCATATTAGAGTCCCTTTGCACCTTATAAGAGTCACTTTCCACCATATATACAACAATCAACATGTTAACATCATATACATCCAATTTCATATCCTTTTACCACCTATTAATGCCACTTTCATACAAGTTAATTTTGTACCACATTTTGGCTCTAATCAACCATGTAAGACATTTTTCACAATATTAGAGTCACTTTGCACTCTATAAGAGTCGCTTTCCACCATATCATGTTAACATCTTATACATCCAATTTGACATCCTTTTACCACCTATTAATGCCTCTTTCATATAATTTAATTTTATTCCACATTTTGGCTCTAATCAACCATGTAAGTCACTTTTCACCATATTAGAGTCACTTTGCACCCCTATAAGAGTCACTTTCCACCATATATAAAACAATTAACATGTTAACATCATATACATCCAATTTGACATCCTTTTACCACCTATTAATGCCACTTTCATACAAGTTAATTTTATTCCACATTTTGGTTCTAATCAACCATGTAAGTCACTTTTCACCATATTAGAGTCACTTTGCACCTTATAAGAGTCACTTTCCACCATATATATAACAATTTACATGTTAACATCATATACATCCAATTTCACATCCTTTTACCACCTATATTAATTCCACTTTCATACAGGTCAATTTTGTTCCACATTTTGGTACTAATCAACCATGTAACTCACTTTTCACCATATTAGAGTCACTTTGCACCATATAAGAGTCACTTTCCCCATATATTGATACAATTAACATGTTAACATCATGTACATGCAATTAAATATCCTTTAACCACCTTTTGGTACCCCTTTTCTACAAGTCAATTTTGGGCCACATTTTGGCTCTAATCAATCATGTAAGTGACTTATCACCATATTATAGTCACTTTGCACCTTATAAGAGTCACTTGCCATCATATATTGGTACAATTAACATGTTAACATCATGTACATCAATTAGAAATCCCTTTACCACCTCTTAGGGCCACATTCATACAAGTCAATTTTGGTCCATATTTTGGTTCTAATTAACCATGTAAGTAACTTTTCACCATATTAGAGTTATTTTGCACCCTATATGAGTCACTTTCCACCATATATTTATACAATTAACATGTTAACATCATATACATCCGAATTGACATCCTTTTACCACCTCTTAATTCCAATTTCATACAGGTAAATTTAGTTCCACATTTTGGTTCTAATCAACCATGTAAGTCACTTTTCATCATATTAGAGTCACTTTGCACCCTATATGAGTCACTTTCCACCATATATTTTTACAATTAACATGTTAACATCATATACATCCAAATTGACATCCTTTAACCACCTCTAAATTCCACTTTCATACAGGTCAATTTTGTTCAACATTTTGGTTCTAATCAACTATGTAAGTCACTTTTCACCATATTAGAGTCACTTTGCACCTTATAAGAGTCACTTTCCACCATATATACAGCAATTAACATGTTAACATCATATACATCCAATTTGACATCCTTTTACAACCTATTAATTCCACTTTCATACAGGTCAATTTCGGTTCTAATTAACCATGTAAGTCATTTTTCACCATATTAGTCATTTTGCACCCTATATGAGTCACTTTCCACCATATATTTATACAATTAACATGTTAACATCATATACATCCGAATTGACATCCTTTTACCACCTCTTAATTTCACTTTCATACTAGTCAATTTTGTTCCATATTTTGGTTCTAATCAACCATGTAAGTCACTTTTCACCATATTAGAGTCACTTTGCACCTTATAAGAGTCACTTTCCACCATATTATAACAATTTACATGTTAACATCATATACATCCAATTTCACATCCTTTTACCACCTATATTAATTCACTTTCATACAGGTCAATTTTGTTCCACATTTTGGTTCTAATCAACCATGTAAGTCACTTTTCACCATATTAGATTCGGTTTGCACTCTATAAGAGTCACTTTCCACCATATCATGTTAACATCATATACATCCAATTTGACATCCTTTTACCACCTATTAATGCCTCTTTCATATAATTTAATTTTATTCCACATTTTGGCTCTAATCAACCATGTAAGTCACTTTTCACCATATTAGAGTCACTTTGCACCCCAATAAGAGTCACTTTCCACCATATATACAACAATTAACATGTTAACATCATATACATCGAATTTGACATCCTTTTACCACCTATTAATGCCACTTTCATACAAGTTAATTTTATTCCACATTTTGGCTCTAATCAACCATGTAAGTCACTTTTCACCATATTAGAGTCACTTTGCACCATATAAGAGTCACTTTCCCCATATATTGATACAATTAACATGTTAACATCATGTACATGCAATTAAACATCCTTTTACCACCTTTTGGTACCCCTTTTCTACAAGTCAATTTTGGACCACATTTTGGCTCTAATCAATCATGTAAGTGACTTATCACCATATTATAGTCACTTTGCACCATATAAGAGTCACTTGCCATCATATATTGGTACAATTAACATGTTAACATCATGTATATCAAATAGAAATCCTTTTACCACCTCTTAGTGCCACATTCATACAATTCAATTTTGGTCCACATTTTGGTTCTAATTAACCATGGAAATAACTTTTCACCATATTAGAGTCATTTTGCACCCTATATGAGTCACTTTCCACCATATATTTATACAATTAACATGTTATCATCATATTCATCCGAATTGACAAGTGACTCTTATAAGGTGCAAAGTGACTTTAATATGGTGAAAAGTGACTTACATGGTTGATTAGAACCAAAATGTGGAACAAAATTGATCTGTATGAAAGTGGAATTAAGAGGTGGTAAAACGATGTCAATTCAGATGTATATGATGATAACATGTTAATTTTATAAATATATGGTGGAAAGTGACTCATATAGGGTGCAAAATGACTCTAATATGGTGAAAAGTGACTTACATAGTTAATTAGAACCAAAATGTGGACAAAAATTGACTTGTATGAATGTGGTGGCACTAAGAGGTGGTAAAAGGATTTCTAATTGGATGTATATGATGTTAACATGTTAATTGTACCAATATATGATGGCAAGTGACTCTTATAAGGTACAAAGTGACTCTAATATGGTGAGAAGTCACTTACATGATTGATTAGTGCCAAAATGTGGCACAAAATTGACTTGTGGGAAAGGGGTACCAAAAGGTGGTTAGAAGGATGTTTAATCGCATGTACATAATGTTAACATGTTAATTGTATTAATATATGGGGAAAGTGACTCTTATAGGGTGCAAAGTGACTCTAATATGGTGAAAATTGACTTACATGGTTGATTAGAGCCAAAATGTGGAATAAAATTAACTTGTATGAAAGTGGCATTAATAGGTGGTAAAAGGATGTGAAATTGGATGTATATGATGTTAACATGTTAATTGTTGTATATATGGTGGAAAATGACTCTTATAGGGTGCAAAGTGACTCTAATATGGTGAAAAGTGACTTACATGGTTGATTAGAACCAAAATGTGGAACAAAATTGACCTGTATGAAAGTGGAACTAATAGGTGGTAAAAGGATGTCAAATTGGATGTATATGATGTTAACATGTTAAGTATACTTATAGATTGTGGAAAGTGACTCATATATGGTGCAAAATGAATCTAACATGGTGAAAAGTGACATACATGGTTAATTAGAACCAAAATGTGGACCAAAATTGACTTGTATGAATATGGCACTAAGAGGTTGTAAAAGGATTTCTAATTGCATGTACATGATGTTAACAATGGTTGATTAGAACCAAAACTTGGAACAAAATTGACCTGTATGAAAGTGGAACTAATAAGTGGTAAAAGGATGTCAAATTGGATGCATATGATGTTAACATGTTAATTATACATATAGATTGTGGAAAGTGACTCATATAAGGTGCAAAATGACTCTAACATGGTGAAAAGTGACATACATGGTTAATTAGAACCAAAATGTGGACCAAAATTGACTTGTATGAATGTGGCACTAAGAGGTTGTAAAAGGATTTCTAATTGCATGTACATGATGTTAACATGTTAATTGTACCAATATAATATGGCAAGTGACTCTTATAAGGTGCAAAGCGACCCCAATATGGTGAGAAGAAACTTACATGATTGATTAGTGCCAAAATGTGGCCCAAAATTGACTTGTAGGAAAGGGGGTACCAAGAGATGGTTAAAGATGTCTAATTGCATGTACATGATGTTAACATGTTAATTGTATCAATATATGGTGGCAAGTGACTCTAATATGGTGAAAAATGACTTACATGGTTGATTAGAGCCAAAATGTGGTACAAAATTAACTTGTATGAAAGTGGCATTTATTGGAGGTAAAAGGATGTGAAATTGGATGTATATGATGTTAACATATTAATTGTTTTATATATGGTGGAAAGTGACTCTTATAGGGTGCAAAGTGACTCTAATATGGTGAAAAGTGACTTACATGTTTGATTATAACCAAAATGTGGAAGAAAATTGACCTTTATGAAAGTGGAACTAATAGATGGTAAAAGGATGTCAATTCGGATGTATATGATGTTAACATGTTAATTGTACAAACATATGGTGGAAAGTGACTCATATAGGGTGCAAAATGACTCTAATATGGTGAAAATTGACTTACATGGTTAATTAGAACAAAAATGTGGACCGAAATTGACTTGTATGAATGTGGCACTAAGAGGTTGTAAAATAATTTCTAATTGCATGTACATGATGTTAACATGTTAATTGTACCAATATATGATGACAAGTGACTCTTATAAGGTACAAAGTGACTCTAATAAGGTGAGAAGTCACTTACATGATTGATTAGTGCCAAAATGTGGCCCAAAATGGACTTGAATGGGGTACCAAGAGGTGGTTAAAGGATGTTTAATTGCATGTACTTGATGTTAACATGTTAATTATATCAATATATGGTGGCAAGTGACTCTGATAGGGTGCAAAGTGACTCTAATAAGGCAAAAAATGACTTACATGGTTGATTAGAGCAAAAATGTGGTACAAAATTAACTTGTATGAAAGTGGCATTAGTAAGTGGTAAAAGGATGTGAAATTAGATGTATATGATGTTAACATGTTAATTGTTGTATATATGGTGGAAAGTGACTCTTATAGGGGTGCAAAGTGACTCTAATATGATGAAAAGTGACTTACATGGTTGATTAGAACCAAAATGTGGAACTAAATTGACCTGTATGAAAGTGGAATTAAGAGGTGGTAAAAGGATGTCAAATCGGATGTATATGATGTTAACATGTTAATTGTACACATATATGGTGGAAAGTGACTCATATAGGGTGCAAAATGACTCTAATATGGTGAAAAGTGACTTGCATGGTTAATTAGAACCAAAATGTGGAACAAAATTGACTTGTATGAATGTGGCACTAAGAGGTGGTAAAAGGATTTCTAATTGCATATACATGATGTTAACATATTAATTGTACCAATATATGATGGCAAGTGACTCTTATAAGGTGCAAAGTGACTCTAATATGGTGAAAAGTGACTTACATGGTTGATTATAGCCAAAATGTGGAATAAAATTAACTTGTATGAAAGTGGCATTAATAGGTGGTAAAAAGATGTCAAATTTGATGTATATGTTGTTAACATGTTAATTGTTATATATATGGTGGAAAGTGACTCTTATAGGGTGCAAAGTGACTCTAATATGGTGAAAAGTGACTTACATGGTTGATTAGAACCAAAATGTGGAACAAAATTGACCTGTATGAAAGTGGAACTAATAGGTGGTAAAAGGATGTCAAATTGTATGTATATGATGTTAACATGTTAATTATACATATACATTGTAGAAAGTGACTCATATAGGGTGCAAAATGACTCTAACATGGTGAAAAGTGACATACATGGTTAATTAGAACCAAAATGTGGACCAAAATTGACTTGTATGAATGTGGCACTAAGAGGTTGTAAAAGGATTTCTTATTGCATGTACATGATGTTAACATGTTAATTGTACCAATGTATGATGGCAAGTGACTTTTATAAGTTACAAAGCGACTCCAATATGGTGAGAAGTCACATACATGATTGATTAGTGCCAAAAAGTGGCCCAAAATTGACTTGTAGGAAAGGGGGTACCAAGAGATAGTTAAAGGATGTCTAATTGCATGTACATGATGTTAACATGTTAATTGTATCAATATATGGTGGAAAGTGACTCTTATAGGTTGCAAAGTGACTCTAATATGGTGAAAAGTGACTTACATGGTTGATTAGAGCCAAAATGTGGTACAAAATTAACTTGTATCGAAGTGGCATTTATAGGAGGTAAAAGGATGTGAAATTGGATGTATATGATGTTAACATGTTAATTGTTGTATATATGGTGGAAAGTGACTTTTATAGGGTGCAAAGTGACTCTAATATGGTGAAAAGTGACTTACATGGTTGATTAGAACCAAAATGTGGAAGAAAATTGACCTGTATGAAAGTGGAACTAATAGATGTAAAAGGATGTCAATTCGGATGTATATGATGTTAACATGTTAATTGTACAAACATATGGTGGAAAGTGACTCATATAGGGTGCAAAATAACTCTAATATGGTGAAAAGTGACTTACATGGTTAATTAGAACCAAAATGTGGACCAAAATTGACTTGTATGAATGTGGCACTATAAGGTTGTAAAATAATTTCTAATTGCATGTACATGATGTTAACATGTTAATTGTACCAATATATGATGACAAGTGACTCTTATAAGGTACGAAGTGACTCTAATATGGTGAGAAGTCACTTACATGATTGATTAGTGCCAAAATGTGGTCCAAAATGGAATTGAATGGGGGTAACAAGAGGTGGTTAAAGGATGTTTAATTGCATGTACTTGATGTTAACATGTTAATTGTATCAATATATGGTGGCAAGTGACTCTGATAGGGTGCAAAGTGACTCTAATATGGTGAAAAGTGACTTACATGGTTGATTAGAGCCAAAATGTGGTACAAAATTAACTTGTATGAAAGTGGCATTAATAAGTGATAAAAGGATGTCAATTTGGATGTATATGATGTTAACATGTTAATTGTTGTATATATGGTGGAAAGTGACTCTTATAGGGATGCAAAGTGACTCTAATATGATGGAAAGTGACTTTCATGGTTGATTAGAACCAAAATGTGGAACTAAATTGACCTGTATGAAAGTGGAATTAAGAGGTGGTAAAAGTCAAATCGGATGTATATGATGTTAACATGTTAATTGTACAAATATATGGTGGAAAGTGACTCATATAGGGTGCAACATCACTCTAATTAGGTGAAAAGTGACTTGCATGGTTAATTAGAACAAAAAATGTGGACCAAAATTGACTTGTATGAATGTGGCACTAAGAGGTGGTAAAAGGATTTCTAATTGCATGTACATGATGTTAACATATTAGTTGTACCAATATATGATGGCAAGTGACTCTTATAAGGTGCAAAGTGACTCTAATATGGTGAAAAGTGACTTACATTGTTGATTAGAGCCAAAATGTGGAATAAAATTAACTTGTATGAAAGTGGCATTAATAGGTGGTAAGAAGATGTCAAATTGGATGTATATGATGTTAACATGTTAATTGTTGTATATATGGTGGAAACTGACTCTTATAGGGTGCAAAGTGACTCTAATATGGTGAAAAGTGACTTACATGGTTGATTAGAACCAAAATGTGGAACAAAATTGACCTGTATGAAAGTGGAACTAATAGGTGGTAAAAGGATGTCAAATTGGATGTATATGATGTTAACATGTTAATTATACATATATATTGTGGAAAGTGACTCATATAGGGTGTAAAATGACTCTAACATGGTGAAAAGTGACATACATGGTTAATTAAAATCAAAATGTGGACCAAAATTGACTTGTATGAATGTGGCACTAAGAGGTTGTAAAAGGATTTATAATTGCATGTACATGATGTTAACATGTTAATTGTACCAATATATGATGGCAAGTGATGAGGATCAAGGAATGAATATGTTAATTTGGATTTGGTTATGCGTACTTGTGGTGATGTTCAATTGGAGAGGATGCAAACATGGATTATGCAGCTTACTTGGACAACAAGGAATAAAGGAGCGATGCATGAAGTTGGACAAGTAGCTGATTATTATATAATTATTAATTCGAATTTTGCTTGCAAGTTTTACCTTTCACTTGAAAGGGTTTTTCTTGTTTTAAGCACTTAGGATTTTATTTTCCTATTTGGATTTGGTTTTTGTCTTTTTTCTATTCGGATTTGGTTTTTAAATTTGTTTCTTAGAAGGATTCAGATATTGGCTAATTCAAGCTGATATTGAATTTCTCTCGGAATCCTATTGGGTTTGGATTATTGTCTAAGCCTATAAATACCCTTCTAATGTAATCTTTTAAGAGAGACAATGGATGATATAAAACTTTTGTTTTGAGATAAACTATGAGTAGTTTTTCTTCTCTCTAAACTTCAATTACTGGATTGTTTTGAAGGTTAGATTCGAATTACTTAGTTTCTGGATTGATCTAAGCAATTTGAGATTCAAAGTTCACGTTTCTGGATTGATCGTGTTCTTTTGAAATATCCTCTTCTTCTCTTATCCCTTTTCTTCTTCTTCTTTCTTTATTTGTGGTGCGATCCACATTCTCAAAACAAAAGTTTTATATCATCCATTGTCTCTCTTAAAAGATTACATTAGAAGGGTATTTATAGGCTTAGACAATAACCCAAACCCAATAGGATTCCGAGAGAAATTCAATATCAGCTTGAATTAGCCAATATCTGAATCCTTCTAGGAAACAAATTTAAAAACCAAATCCGAATAGAAAAAAGACAAAAACCAAATCCAAATAGGAAAATAAAATCCTAAGTGCTTAAAACAAGAAAAACCCTTTCAAGTGAAAGGTAAAACTTGCAAGCAAAATTCGAATTAATAATTATATAATAATCAGCTACTTGTCCAACTTCATGCATCGCTCCTTTATTCCTTGTTGTCCAAGTAAGCTGCATAACCCATGTTTGCATCCTCTCCAATTGAACATCACCACAAGTACGCATAACCAAATCCAAATTAACATATTCATTCCTTGATCCTCATCAGCAAGTGACTCTTATAGGTTGCAAAGTGACTCTAATATGGTGAGAAGTCACTTAAATGATTGATTATGCCAAAATGTGGCCCAAAATTGACTTGTAGGAAAGGGGGGTACCAAGAGATGGTTAAAGGATGTCTAATTGCATATACATGACGTTAACATGTTAATTGTATCAATATATGGTGGAAAGTGACTCTTATAGGGTGCAAAGTGACTCTAATATGGTGAAAAGTGACTTACATGGTTGATTAGAACCAAAATGTGGAAGAAAATTGACCTGTATGAAAGTGGAACTAATAGATGGTAAAAGGATGTCAATTCGGATGTATATGATGTTAACATGTTAATTGTACAAACATATGGTGGAAAGTGACTCATATAGGGTGCAAAATGACTCTAATATGGTGAAAATTGACTTACATGGTTAATTAGAACCAAAATGTGGACCGAAATTGACTTGTATGAATGTGGCACTAAGAGGTTATAAAATAATTTCTAATTGCATGTACATGATGTTAACATGTTAATTGTACCAATATATATGATGACAAGTGACTCTTATAAGGTACAAAGTGACTCTAATTTGGTGAGAAGTCACTTACATGATTGATTAGTGCCAAAATGTGGCCCAAAATGGACTTGAATGGGGTACCAAGAGGTGGTTAAAGGATGTTTAATTACATGTACTTGATGTTAACATGTTAACTGTATCAATATATGATGGCAAGTGACTCTGATAGGTTGCAAAGTGACTCTAATATGGTGAAAAGTGACTTACATGGTACATTAGAGCCAAAATGTGGTACAAAATTAACTTGTATGAAAGTGGCATTAATAAGTGGTAAAAGGATGTCAAATTGGATGTATATGATGTTAACATGTTAATTGTTGTATATATGGTGGAAAGTGACTCTTATAGGGGTGCAAAGTGACACTAATATGTTGAAAAGTGACTTACATGGTTGATTAGAACCAAAATGTGGAACTAAATTGACCTGTATGAAAGTGGAATTAAGAGGTGGTAGAAGGATGTCAAATCGGATGTATATGATGTTAACATGTTAATTGTACAAATATATGGTGGAAAGTGACTCATATAGGGTGCAAAATGACTCTAATAAGGTGAAAAGTGACTTGCATGGTTAATTAGAACCAAAATGTGGACCAAAATTGACTTGTATGAATGTGGCACTAAGAGGTGGTAAAAGGATTTCTAATTGCATGTACATGATGTTAACATGTTAATTGTACCAATATATGATGGCAAGTGACTCTTATAAGGTGCAAATTGACTATAATATGGTGAGAAGTCACTTACATGATTAATTAGTGCCAAAATGTAGCCGAAAATTGACTTGTAGGAAAGGGGCTACAAGGAGGATGTTAAAGGATGTCTAATTGCATGTACATGATGTTACCATGTTAATTTTATCAATATATGGTGGCAAGTGACTCTTATAGGGTGCAAAGTGACTCTAATATGGTGAAAAATGACTTACATGGTTGATTAGAGCCAAAATGTGGTACAAAATTAACTTGTATGAAAGTGGCATTTATAGGAGGTAAAAGGATGTGAAATTGGATGTATATGATGTTAACATGTTAATTATTGTATATATGGTGGAAAGTGACTCTTATAGGGTGCAAAGTGACTCTAATATGGTGAAAAGTGACTTACATGGTTAATTAGAACCAAAATGTGGAACAAAATTGACCTGTATGAAAGTGGAACTAATATAAAAGGATGTCAATTCGGATGTATACGATGTTAACATGTTAATTGTACAAACATATGGTGGAAAGTGACTCATATAGGGTGCAAAATGACTCTAATATGGTGAAAAGTGAATTACATAGTGAATTAGAACCAAAATGTGGACCGAAATTGACTTGTATGAATGTGGCACTAAGAGGTTGTAAAATAATTTTTAATTGCATGTACATGATGTTAACATGTTAATTGTACCAATATATGATGACACGTGACTCTTATAAGGTACAAAGTGACTCTAATATGGTGAGAAGTCACTTACATGATTGATTAGTGCCAAAATGTGGCCCAAAATGGACTTATAGGAAAGGGGTACCAAAAGGTGGTTAGAAGGATGTTTAATTGCATGTACATGATGTTAACATGTTAATTGTATCAATATATGGGGAAAGTGACTCTTATAGGGTGCAAAGTGACTCTAATATGGTGAAAAGTGACTTACATGGTTGATTAGAGCCAAAATGTGGAATAAAATTAACTTGTATGAAAGTGGCATTAAAAGGGGGTAAAAGGATGTCAAATTGGATATATATGATGTTAACATGTTAATTGTTGTATATATGGTGGAAAGTGACTCCTGTAGGGTGAAAAATGACTCTAATATGGTGAAAAGTGACTTACATGGTTGATTAGAACCAAAATGTGGAACAAAATTGATTTGTATGAAAGTAATATTAAGAGGTGGTGGATGGGAACTGTATTTTATGCAATGCACAGCTAGAGTGTATTGAACATTTACTTACTGATTGTCCGTTTACGAACTTAGTTATGAGTAGTATGGATTTCCCTTTTGTGCGGGACTGGAATTCCTATATGCAAGGACATTTCTTTAGGGTGCAGCTGAGGAAAATACAAGAATTTGTGGCTTTTCTTTTTCTGTCGGTAGTTGGGCATACCATTTGGGGTGAAAGGAACAGACGTGTGCATAACCCGGGGAAGATTAAAACAACTCATCAACTGGTCCATCACATCAAGCAAATAATGAGAGAGAAGCTATCAACTAACAGGCGGTTCCAAAAGGAAGCAGCTGCGGACAGTACCTTAATTCTAAATATGTACTAATCATTGTAAATATAGTTCTAGATTAGTTCTTTTGCTGTTAGTTGATAGGTAATAGGTTGGTTCTCGTGGGGTATGCCCCCGGATTTTGTAATTGATGTTTCTGTGTTATATAATTTTATTTAACAAAAAAAAAAAAATATTAAGAGGTGGTAAAAGGATGTCAAATCGGATGTATATGATGTTAACATGTTAATTATACAAATATATGGTGGAAAGTGACTCATATAGGGTGCAAAATGACTCTATGGTGAAAAGTGACTTACATTTTTAATTAGAACCAAAATGTGGGCCAAAATTGACTTGTATGGATGTGGCACTAAGAGGTGGTAAAAGGATTTCTAATTGCATGTACATGATGTTAACATGTTAATTGTACCAATATATGATGGCAAGTGACTCTTATAAGGTGCAAAGTGACTCTAATATGATGAGAAGTCACTTACATGATTGATTAGAGCCAAAATGTGGCCCAAAATTGACTTGTAGGAAAGGGGTATCAAGAGGTGGTTAAAGGATGTTTAATTGCATGTACGTGATATAAACATGTTAATTGTATCAATATATGGGGAAAGTGACTCTTATAGGGTGCAAAGTGACTCTAATATGGAGAAAAGTGACTTACATGGTTGATTAGAGCCAAAATGTGGAATAAAATTAGCTTGTATGAATGTGGCATTAATAAGTGGTAAAAGGATGTTAAATTGGATGTATATGATGTTAACATGTTAATTATTGTATATATGGTAGAAAGTGACTCTTATAGGGTGCAAAGTGACTCCAATATGGTGAAAAGTGACTTACATGATTGATTAGAACCGAAATGTGGAACAAAATTGACCTGTATGAAAGTGGAACTAATAGGTGGTAAAAGGATGTCAAATTGTATGTATATGATATTAACATGTTAATTATACAAATAGATTGTGGAAAGTGACTCAGATTGGGTGCAAAATGACTTTAGTATGGTGAAAAGTGACTTACATGGTTAATTAGAACCAAAATGTAGACCAAAACTGACTTGTATGAATGTGGCACTAAGAGGTTGTAAAAGAATTTCTAATTGCATGTACATGATTTTAACATGTTAATTGTACCAATATATGATGGCAAATGACTCTTATAAGGTGCAAAGTGACTCTAATATGGTGAGAAGTCACTTACATGATTGATTAGAACCAAAATGTGCCCAAAATTGACTTGTAGGAAAGGGGTACCAGGAGGTGGTTAAAGGATGTTTAATTGCATGAACGTGATATTAACATGTTAATGTATCAATATATGGGGAAAGTGACTCTTATAGGGTGCAAAGTGACTTTAATATGGTGAAAAGTGACTTACATGGTTGATTAGAGCCAAAATGTGGAATAAAATTAACTCGTATGAAAGTGGCTTTAATAGGCGATAAAAGGATGTCAAATTGGATATATATGATGTTAACATGTTAATTGTTGTATATATGGTGGAACGTGACTCCTATAGGGTGAAAAATGACTCTAATATGGTGAAAAGTGACTTACATGCTTGATTAGAACCAAAATGTGGAACAAAATTGATCTGTATTAAAGTAGAATTAAGAGGTGGTAAAAGGATGTCAAATCGGATTAATATGATGTTAACATGTTAATTATACAAATATATGGTGGAAAGTGACTCATATAGGGTGCAAAATGACTCTAATATGGTGAAAAGTGACTTACATGGTTAATTAGAACCAAAATGTGAACCAAAATTGACTTGTATGAATATGGCACTAAGAGGTGGTAAAAGGATTTTTAATTGCATGTACATGATGTTAACATGTTAATTGTACCAATTTATGATGGCAAGTGACTCTTATAAGGTGCAAGAGTGACTCTAATATGGTGAGAAGTCACTTACATGATTGATTAGAGCCAAAATGTGCCAAAAATTGACTTGTAGAAAAGGGGTACCAAGAGGTGGTTAAAGGATGTTTAATTGCATGTACATGATATTAAAATGTTAATTGTATCAATATATGGGGAAAGTGACTCTTATAGGGTGAAAAGTGACTCCAATATGGTGAAAAGTGACTTACATGGTTGATTAGAGCCAAAATGTGGAATAAAATTAGCTTGTATGAATGTGGCATTAATAAGTGGTAAAAGGATATTAAATTGGATGAATATGATGTTAACATGTTAATTATTGTATATATGGTGGAAAGTGACTCTTATAGGGTGTAAAGTGACTCCAGTATGGTGAAAAGTGACTTACATGGTTGATTAGAACCAAAATGTGGAACAAAATTGACCTGTAGGAAAGTGGAACTAAATGGTGGTAAAAGGATGTCAAATTGGATGTATATGATGTTAGCATGTTAATTATACAAATAGATTGTGGAAAGTGACTCATATAGGGTGCAAAATGACTCTAATATGGTGAAAAGTGACTTACATGGTTAATTAGAACCAAAATGTTGGCCAAAACTGACTTTTATGAATGTGGCACTAAAAGGTTGTAAAATGATTTCTAATTGCATATACATGATGTTAACATATTAATTGTACCAATATATAATGGCAAGTGACTCTTATAAGGTGCAAAGTGACTCTAATATGGTGAGAACTCACTTACATGATTGATTAGAGCCAAAATGTGCCCAAAATTGACTGGTAGGAAAGGGGTACCAAGAGGTGGTTAAAGGTTGTTTAATTGCATGTACGTGATATTAACATGTTAATTGTATCAATATATGGGGAAAGTGACTCTTATGGGGTGCAAAGTGACTCTAATATGGTGAAAAGTGACTTACATGGTTGATTAGAGCCAAAATGTGGAATAAAATTAACTTGTATGAAAGTGGCATTAATAGGCGGTAAAAGGATGTTAAATTGGATATATATGATGTTAACATGTTAATTGTTGTATATATGGTGGAACGTGACTCCTATAGGGTGAAAAATGACTCTAATGTGGTGAAAAGTGACTTACATGGTTGATTAGAACCAAAATGTGGAACAAAATTGATCTGTATGAAAGTAGAATTAAGAGGTGGTAAAAGGATGTCAAATAGGATGTATATGATGTTAACATGTTAATTATACAAATATATGGTGGAAAGTGACTCATATAGGGTGCAAAACGACTCTAATATGGTGAAAAGTGACTTACATGGTTAATTAGAACCAGAATGTGGACCAAAATTGACTTGTATGAATATGGCACTAAGAGGTGGTAAAAGGATTTTTAATTGCATGTACATGATGTTAACATGTTAATTGTACCAATATATGATGGCAAGTGACTCTTATAAGGTGCAAAAGTGACTCTAATATGGTGAGAAGTCACTTACATGATTGATTAGAGCCAAAATGTGCCAAAAATTGACTTGTAGAAAAGGGGTACCAAGAGGTGGTTAAAGGATGTTTAATTGCATGTACATGATATTAACATGTTAATTTTATCAATATATGGGGAAAGTGACTCTTATAGGGTGAAAAGTGACTCCAATATGGTGAAAAGTGACTTACATGGTTGATTAGAGCCAAAATGTGGAATAAAATTAGCTTGTATGAATGTGGCATTAATAAGTGGTAAAAGGATGTTAAATTGGATGTATATGATGTTAACATGTTAATTATTGTATATATGGTGGAAAGTGACTCTTATAGGGTGCAAAGTGACTCCAATATGGTGAAAAGTGACTTACATGGTTGATTAGAACCAAAATGTGGAACAAAACTGACCTGTATGAAAGTGGAACTAATAGGTGGTAAAAGAATGTCCAATTGGATGTATATGATGTTAACATGTTGATTATACAAATAGATTGTGGAAAGTGACTCATATAGGGGGTAAAATGATTTTAGTATGGTGAAAAATGACTTACATGGTTAATTAGAACAAAAATGTAGACCAAAACTGACTTGTATGAATGTGGCACTAAGAGGTTGTAAAAGAATTTCTAATTGCATGTACATGATTTTAACATGTTAATTGTACCAATATATGATGGCAAGTGACTCTTATAAGGTGCAAAGTGACTCTAATATGGTGAGAAGTCACTTACATGATTGATTAGAGCCAAAATGTGCCCAAAATTGACTTGTAGGAAAGGGGTACCAGGAGGTGTTTAAAGAATGTTTAATTGCATGTACGTGATATTAACATGTTAATTGTATCAATATATGGGGAAAGTGACTCTTATAGGGTGCAAAGTGACTCTAATATGGTGAAAAGTGACTTACATGGTTGATTAGAGCCAAAATGTGGAATAAAATTAACTCGTATGAAAGTGGCTTTAATAGGCGGTAAAAGGATGTCAAATTGGATATATATGATGTTAACATGTTAATTGTTGTATATATGGTGGAACGTGACTCCTATAGGGTGAAAAATGACTCTAATATGGTGAAAAGTGACTTACATGGTTGATTAGAACCAAAATATGGAACAAAATTGATCTGTATGAAAGTAGAATTAAGAGGTGGTAAAAGGATGTCAAATCGGATGTATATGATGTAACATGTTAATTATACAAATATATGGTGGAAAGTGACTCATATAGGGTGCAAAATGACTCTAATATGGTGAAAAGTGAATTACATGGTTAATTAGAACCAAAATGTGGACCAAAACTGACTTGTATGAATGTGGCACTAAGAGGTGGTAAAAGGATTTCTAATTGCATGTACATGATGTTAACATGTTAATTGTACCAATATATGATGGCAAGTGACTCTTATAAGGTGCAAAGTGACTCTAATATGGTCACTTACATGATTGATTAGAGCCAAAATGTGGCCCAAAATTGACTTGAAGGAAAGGGGTACCAAGAGGTGGGTAAAGGATGTTTAATTGCATGTACATGATATTAACATGTTAATTGTATCAATATATGGGGAAAGTGACTCTTATAGGGTGCAAAGTGACTCCAATATGGTGAAAAGTGACTTACATGGTTGATTTGAGCCAAAATATGGAATAAAATTAACTTGTATGAATGTGGCATTAATAAGTGGTAAAAGGATGTTAAATTGGATGTATATGATGTTAAGATGTTAATTATTGTAAATATGGTGGAAAGTGACTCCTGTAGGGTGAAAAATGACTCTAATATGGTGAAAAGTGACTTACATGGTTGATTAGAACCAAAATGTGGAACAAAATTGATTTGTATGAAAGTAATATTAAGAGGTGGTGGATGGGAACTGTATTTTATGCAATGCACAGCTAGAGTGTATTGAAAATTTACTTACTGATTGTCCGTTTACGAACTTAGTTATGAGTAGTATGGATTTCCCTTTTGTGCGGGACTGGAATTCCTATATGCAAGGACATTTCTTTAGGGTGCAGCTGAGGAAAATACAAGAATTTGTGGCTTTTCTTTTTCTGTCGGTAGTTGGGCATACCATTTGGGGTGAAAGGAACAGACGTGTGCATAACCCGGGGAAGATTAAAACAACTCATCAACTGGTCCATCACATCAAGCAAATAATGAGAGAGAAGCTATCAACTAACAGGCGGTTCCAAAAGGAAGCAGCTGCGGACAGTACCTTAATTCTAAATATGTACTAATCATTGTAAATATAGTTCTAGATTAGTTCTTTTGCTGTTAGTTGATAGGTAATAGGTTGGTTCTCGTGGGGTATGCCCCCGGATTTTGTAATTGATGTTTCTGTGTTATATAATTTTATTTAACAAAAAAAAAAAAATATTAAGAGGTGGTAAAAGGATGTCAAATCGGATGTATATGATGTTAACATGTTAATTATACAAATATATGGTGGAAAGTGACTCATATAGGGTGCAAAATGACTCTATGGTGAAAAGTGACTTACATTTTTAATTAGAACCAAAATGTGGGCCAAAATTGACTTGTATGGATGTGGCACTAAGAGGTGGTAAAAGGATTTCTAATTGCATGTACATGATGTTAACATGTTAATTGTACCAATATATGATGGCAAGTGACTCTTATAAGGTGCAAAGTGACTCTAATATGATGAGAAGTCACTTACATGATTGATTAGAGCCAAAATGTGGCCCAAAATTGACTTGTAGGAAAGGGGTATCAAGAGGTGGTTAAAGGATGTTTAATTGCATGTACGTGATATAAACATGTTAATTGTATCAATATATGGGGAAAGTGACTCTTATAGGGTGCAAAGTGACTCTAATATGGAGAAAAGTGACTTACATGGTTGATTAGAGCCAAAATGTGGAATAAAATTAGCTTGTATGAATGTGGCATTAATAAGTGGTAAAAGGATGTTAAATTGGATGTATATGATGTTAACATGTTAATTATTGTATATATGGTAGAAAGTGACTCTTATAGGGTGCAAAGTGACTCCAATATGGTGAAAAGTGACTTACATGATTGATTAGAACCGAAATGTGGAACAAAATTGACCTGTATGAAAGTGGAACTAATAGGTGGTAAAAGGATGTCAAATTGTATGTATATGATATTAACATGTTAATTATACAAATAGATTGTGGAAAGTGACTCAGATTGGGTGCAAAATGACTTTAGTATGGTGAAAAGTGACTTACATGGTTAATTAGAACCAAAATGTAGACCAAAACTGACTTGTATGAATGTGGCACTAAGAGGTTATAAAAGAATTTCTAATTGCATGTACATGATTTTAACATGTTAATTGTACCAATATATGATGGCAAATGACTCTTATAAGGTGCAAAGTGACTCTAATATGGTGAGAAGTCACTTACATGATTGATTAGAACCAAAATGTACCCAAAATTGACTTGTAGGAAAGGGGTACCAGGAGGTGGTTAAAGGATGTTTAATTGCATGAACGTGATATTAACATGTTAATGTATCAATATATGGGGAAAGTGACTCTTATAGGGTGCAAAGTGACTTTAATATGGTGAAAAGTGACTTACATGGTTGATTAGAGCCAAAATGTGGAATAAAATTAACTCGTATGAAAGTGGCTTTAATAGGCGGTAAAAGGATGTCAAATTGGATATATATGATGTTAACATGTTAATTGTTGTATATATGGTGGAACGTGACTCCTATAGGGTGAAAAATGACTCTAATATGGTGAAAAGTGACTTACATGTAGAACCAAAATGTGGAACAAAATTGATCTGTATTAAAGTAGAATTAAGAGGTGGTAAAAGGATGTCAAATCGGATTAATATGATGTTAACATGTTAATTATACAAATATATGGTGGAAAGTGACTCATATAGGGTGCAAAATGACTCTAATATGGTGAAAAGTAACTTACATGGTTAATTAGAACCAAAATGTGAACCAAAATTGACTTGTATGAATATGGCACTAAGAGGTGGTAAAAGGATTTTTAATTGCATGTACATGATGTTAACATGTTAATTGTACCAATATATGATGGCAAGTGACTCTTAAAAGGTGCAAAAGTGACTCTAATATGGTGAGAAGTCACTTACATGATTGATTAGAGCCAAAATGTGCCAAAAATTGACTTGTAGAAAAGGGGTACCAAGAGGTGGTTAAAGGATGTTTAATTGCATGTACATGATATTAAAATGTTAATTGTATCAATATATGGGGAAAGTGACTCTTATAGGGTGAAAAGTGACTCCAATATGGTGAAAAGTGACTTACATGGTTGATTAGAGCCAAAATGTGGAATAAAATTAGCTTGTATGAATGTGGCATTAATAAGTGGTAAAAGGATATTAAATTGGATGAATATGATGTTAACATGTTAATTATTGTATATATGGTGGAAAGTGACTCTTATAGGGTGTAAAGTGACTCCAGTATGGTGAAAAGTGACTTACATGGTTGATTAGAACCAAAATGTGGAACAAAATTGACCTGTAGGAAAGTGGAACTAAATGGTGGTAAAAGGATGTCAAATTGGATGTATATGATGTTAGCATGTTAATTATACAAATAGATTGTGGAAAGTGACTCATATAGGGTGCAAAATGACTCTAATATGGTGAAAAGTGACTTACATGGTTAATTAGAACCAAAATGTTGGCCAAAACTGACTTTTATGAATGTGGCACTAAAAGGTTGTAAAATGATTTCTAATTGCATATACATGATGTTAACATATTAATTGTACCAATATATAATGGCAAGTGACTCTTATAAGGTGCAAAGTGACTCTAATATGGTGAGAACTCACTTACATGATTGATTAGAGCCAAAATGTGCCCAAAATTGACTGGTAGGAAAGGGGTACCAAGAGGTGGTTAAAGGTTGTTTAATTGCATGTACGTGATATTAACATGTTAATTGTATCAATATATGGGGAAAGTGACTCTTATGGGGTGCAAAGTGACTCTAATATGGTGAAAAGTGACTTACATGGTTGATTAGTGCCAAAATGTGGAATAAAATTAACTTGTATGAAAGTGGCATTAATAGGCGGTAAAAGGATGTTAAATTGGATATATATGATGTTAACATGTTAATTGTTGTATATATGGTGGAACGTGACTCCTATAGGGTGAAAAATGACTCTAATGTGGTGAAAAGTGACTTACATGGTTGATTAGAACCAAAATGTGGAACAAAATTGATCTGTATGAAAGTAGAATTAAGAGGTGGTAAAAGGATGTCAAATAGGATGTATATGATGTTAACATGTTAATTATACAAATATATGGTGGAAAGTGACTCATATAGGTGCAAAACGACTCTAATATGGTGAAAAGTGACTTACATGGTTAATTAGAACCAGAATGTGGACCAAAATTGACTTGTATGAATATGGCACTAAGAGGTGGTAAAAGGATTTTTAATTGCATGTACATGATGTTAACATGTTAATTGTACCAATATATGATGGCAAGTGACTCTTATAAGGTGCAAAAGTGACTCTAATATGGTGAGAAGTCACTTACATGATTGATTAGAGCCAAAATGTGCCAAAAATTGACTTGTAGAAAAGGGGTACCAAGAGGTGGTTAAAGGATGTTTAATTGCATGTACATGATATTAACATGTTAATTTTATCAATATATGGGGAAAGTGACTCTTATAGGGTGAAAAGTGACTCCAATATGGTGAAAAGTGACTTACATGGTTGATTAGAGCCAAAATGTGGAATAAAATTAGCTTGTATGAATGTGGCATTAATAAGTGGTAAAAGGATGTTAAATTGGATGTATATGATGTTAACATGTTAATTATTGTATATATGGTGGAAAGTGACTCTTATAGGGTGCAAAGTGACTCCAATATGGTGAAAAGTGACTTACATGGTTGATTAGAACCAAAATGTGGAACAAAACTGACCTGTATGAAAGTGGAACTAATAGGTGGTAAAAGAATGTCCAATTGGATGTATATGATGTTAACATGTTGATTATACAAATAGATTGTGGAAAGTGACTCATATAGGGGGTAAAATGATTTTAGTATGGTGAAAAATGACTTACATGGTTAATTAGAACAAAAATGTAGACCAAAACTGACTTGTATGAATGTGGCACTAAGAGGTTGTAAAAGAATTTCTAATTGCATGTACATGATTTTAACATGTTAATTGTACCAATATATGATGGCAAGTGACTCTTATAAGGTGCAAAGTGACTCTAATATGGTGAGAAGTCACTTATATGATTGATTAGAGCCAAAATGTGCCCAAAATTGACTTGTAGGAAAGGGGTACCAGGAGGTGTTTAAAGAATGTTTAATTGCATGTACGTGATATTAACATGTTAATTGTATCAATATATGGGGAAAGTGACTCTTATAGGGTGCAAAGTGACTCTAATATGGTGAAAAGTGACTTACATGGTTGATTAGAGCCAAAATGTGGAATAAAATTAACTCGTATGAAAGTGGCTTTAATAGGCGGTAAAAGGATGTCAAATTGGATATATATGATGTTAACATGTTAATTGTTGTATATATGGTGGAACGTGACTCCTATAGGGTGAAAAATGACTCTAATATGGTGAAAAGTGACTTACATGGTTGATTAGAACCAAAATATGGAACAAAATTGATCTGTATGAAAGTAGAATTAAGAGGTGGTAAAAGGATGTCAAATCGGATGTATATGATGTAACATGTTAATTATACAAATATATGGTGGAAAGTGACTCATATAGGGTGCAAAATGACTCTAATATGGTGAAAAGTGAATTACATGGTTAATTAGAACCAAAATGTGGACCAAAACTGACTTGTATGAATGTGGCACTAAGAGGTGGTAAAAGGATTTCTAATTGCATGTACATGATGTTAACATGTTAATTGTACCAATATATGATGGCAAGTGACTCTTATAAGGTGCAAAGTGACTCTAATATGGTGAGAAGTCACTTACATGATTGATTAGAGCCAAAATGTGGCCCAAAATTGACTTGAAGGGAAGGGGTACCAAGAGGTGGGTAAAGGATGTTTAATTGCATGTACATGATATTAACATGTTAATTGTATCAATATATGGGGAAAGTGACTCTTATAGGGTGCAAAGTGACTCCAATATGGTGAAAAGTGACTTACATGGTTGATTTGAGCCAAAATATGGAATAAAATTAACTTGTATGAATGTGGCATTAATAAGTGGTAAAAGGATGTTAAATTGGATGTATATGATGTTAAGATGTTAATTATTGTAAATATGGTGGAAAGTGACTCTTATAGGGTGCAAAGTGACTCCAATATGGTGAAAAGTGACTTACATGGTTGATTAGAACCAAAATGTGGAACAAAACTGACCTGTATGAAAGTGGAACTAATAGGTGGTAAAAGGATGTCAAATTGGATGTATATGATGTTAACAAGTTAATTATACAAATAGATTGTGGAAAGTGACTCATATAGGGTGCAAAATGACTTTAGTATGGTGAAAAGTGACTTACATGGTTAATTAGAACCAAAATGTAGACCAAAACTGACTTGTATGGATGTGGCACTTAGAGGTTGTAAAAGAATTTCTAATTGCATGTACATGATGTTAACATGTTAATTGTACCAATATATGATGGCAAGTGACTCTTATAAGGTGCAAAGTGACTCTAATATGGTGAGAAGTCACTTACATGATTTGTTTAGAGCCAAAATGTGGCCCCAAATTGACTTGTAGGAAAGGGGTACCAAGAGGTGGTTAAAGGATGTTTAATTGCATGTACATGATGTTAACATGTTAATTGTATCAATATATGGGGAAAGTGACTCTTATAGGGTGCAAAGTGACTCTAATATGGTGAAAAGTGACTTACCTGGTTGATTAGAGCCAAAATGTGGAATAAAATTAACTTGTATGAAAGTGGCATTAAAAGGGGGTAAAAGGATGTCAAATTGGATATATATGATGTTAACATGTTAATTATTGTAAATATGGTGGAAAGTGACTCCTGTAGGGTGAAAAATGACTCTAATATGGTGAAAAGTGACTTACATGGTTGATTAGAACCAAAATGTGGAACAAAATTGATTTGTATGAAAGTAATATTAAGAGGTGGTGGATGGGAACTGTATTTTATGCAATGCACAGCTAGAGTGTATTGAAAATTTACTTACTGATTGTCCGTTTACGAACTTAGTTATGAGTAGTATGGATTTCCCTTTTGTGCGGGACTGGAATTCCTATATGCAAGGACATTTCTTTAGGGTGCAGCTGAGGAAAATACAAGAATTTGTGGCTTTTCTTTTTCTGTCGGTAGTTGGGCATACCATTTGGGGTGAAAGGAACAGACGTGTGCATAACCCGGGGAAGATTAAAACAACTCATCAACTGGTCCATCACATCAAGCAAATAATGAGAGAGAAGCTATCAACTAACAGGCGGTTCCAAAAGGAAGCAGCTGCGGACAGTACCTTAATTCTAAATATGTACTAATCATTGTAAATATAGTTCTAGATTAGTTCTTTTGCTGTTAGTTGATAGGTAATAGGTTGGTTCTCGTGGGGTATGCCCCCGGATTTTGTAATTGATGTTTCTGTGTTATATAATTTTATTTAACAAAAAAAAAAAAATATTAAGAGGTGGTAAAAGGATGTCAAATCGGATGTATATGATGTTAACATGTTAATTATACAAATATATGGTGGAAAGTGACTCATATAGGGTGCAAAATGACTCTATGGTGAAAAGTGACTTACATTTTTAATTAGAACCAAAATGTGGGCCAAAATTGACTTGTATGGATGTGGCACTAAGAGGTGGTAAAAGGATTTCTAATTGCATGTACATGATGTTAACATGTTAATTGTACCAATATATGATGGCAAGTGACTCTTATAAGGTGCAAAGTGACTCTAATATGATGAGAAGTCACTTACATGATTGATTAGAGCCAAAATGTGGCCCAAAATTGACTTGTAGGAAAGGGGTATCAAGAGGTGGTTAAAGGATGTTTAATTGCATGTACGTGATATAAACATGTTAATTGTATCAATATATGGGGAAAGTGACTCTTATAGGGTGCAAAGTGACTCTAATATGGAGAAAAGTGACTTACATGGTTGATTAGAGCCAAAATGTGGAATAAAATTAGCTTGTATGAATGTGGCATTAATAAGTGGTAAAAGGATGTTAAATTGGATGTATATGATGTTAACATGTTAATTATTGTATATGGTAGAAAGTGACTCTTATAGGGTGCAAAGTGACTCCAATATGGTGAAATGTGACTTACATGATTGATTAGAACCGAAATGTGGAACAAAATTGACCTGTATGAAAGTGGAACTAATAGGTGGTAAAAGGATGTCAAATTGTATGTATATGATATTAACATGTTAATTATACAAATAGATTGTGGAAAGTGACTCAGATTGGGTGCAAAATGACTTTAGTATGGTGAAAAGTGACTTACATGGTTAATTAGAACCAAAATGTAGACCAAAACTGACTTGTATGAATGTGGCACTAAGAGGTTATAAAAGAATTTCTAATTGCATGTACATGATTTTAACATGTTAATTGTACCAATATATGATGGCAAATGACTCTTATAAGGTGCAAAGTGACTCTAATATGGTGAGAAGTCACTTACATGATTGATTAGAACCAAAATGTACCCAAAATTGACTTGTAGGAAAGGGGTACCAGGAGGTGGTTAAAGGATGTTTAATTGCATGAACGTGATATTAACATGTTAATGTATCAATATATGGGGAAAGTGACTCTTATAGGGTGCAAAGTGACTTTAATATGGTGAAAAGTGACTTACATGGTTGATTAGAGCCAAAATGTGGAATAAAATTAACTCGTATGAAAGTGGCTTTAATAGGCGGTAAAAGGATGTCAAATTGGATATATATGATGTTAACATGTTAATTGTTGTATATATGGTGGAACGTGACTCCTATAGGGTGAAAAATGACTCTAATATGGTGAAAAGTGACTTACATGGTTGATTAGAACCAAAATGTGGAACAAAATTGATCTGTATTAAAGTAGAATTAAGAGGTGGTAAAAGGATGTCAAATCGGATTAATATGATGTTAACATGTTAATTATACAAATATATGGTGGAAAGTGACTCATATAGGGTGCAAAATGACTCTAATATGGTGAAAAGTAACTTACATGGTTAATTAGAACCAAAATGTGAACCAAAATTGACTTGTATGAATATGGCACTAAGAGGTGGTAAAAGGATTTTTAATTGCATGTACATGATGTTAACATGTTAATTGTACCAATATATGATGGCAAGTGACTCTTAAAAGGTGCAAAAGTGACTCTAATATGGTGAGAAGTCACTTACATGATTGATTAGAGCCAAAATGTGCCAAAAATTGACTTGTAGAAAAGGGGTACCAAGAGGTGGTTAAAGGATGTTTAATTGCATGTACATGATATTAAAATGTTAATTGTATCAATATATGGGGAAAGTGACTCTTATAGGGTGAAAAGTGACTCCAATATGGTGAAAAGTGACTTACATGGTTGATTAGAGCCAAAATGTGGAATAAAATTAGCTTGTATGAATGTGGCATTAATAAGTGGTAAAAGGATGTTAAATTGGATGTATATGATGTTAACATGTTAATTATTGTATATATGGTGGAAAGTGACTCTTATAGGGTGCAAAGTGACTCCAATATGGTGAAAAGTGACTTACATGGTTGATTAGAACCAAAATGTGGAACAAAATTGACCTGTAGGAAAGTGGAACTAAATGGTGGTAAAAGGATGTCAAATTGGATGTATATGATGTTAGCATGTTAATTATACAAATAGATTGTGGAAAGTGACTCATATAGGGTGCAAAATGACTCTAATATGGTGAAAAGTGACTTACATGGTTAATTAGAACCAAAATGTTGGCCAAAACTGACTTTTATGAATGTGGCACTAAAAGGTTGTAAAATGATTTCTAATTGCATATACATGATGTTAACATATTAATTGTACCAATATATAATGGCAAGTGACTCTTATAAGGTGCAAAGTGACTCTAATATGGTGAGAACTCACTTACATGATTGATTAGAGCCAAAATGTGCCCAAAATTGACTGGTAGGAAAGGGGTACCAAGAGGTGGTTAAAGGTTGTTTAATTGCATGTACGTGATATTAACATGTTAATTGTATCAATATATGGGGAAAGTGACTCTTATGGGGTGCAAAGTGACTCTAATATGGTGAAAAGTGACTTACATGGTTGATTAGAGCCAAAATGTGGAATAAAATTAACTTGTATGAAAGTGGCATTAATAGGCGGTAAAAGGATGTAAATTGGATATATATGATGTTAACATGTTAATTGTTGTATATATGGTGGAACGTGACTCCTATAGGGTGAAAAATGACTCTAATGTGGTGAAAAGTGACTTACATGGTTGATTAGAACCAAAATGTGGAACAAAATTGATCTGTATGAAAGTAGAATTAAGAGGTGGTAAAAGGATGTCAAATAGGATGTATATGATGTTAACATGTTAATTATACAAATATATGGTGGAAAGTGACTCATATAGGTGCAAAACGACTCTAATATGGTGAAAAGTGACTTACATGGTTAATTAGAACCAGAATGTGGACCAAAATTGACTTGTATGAATATGGCACTAAGAGGTGGTAAAAGGATTTTTAATTGCATGTACATGATGTTAACATGTTAATTGTACCAATATATGATGGCAAGTGACTCTTATAAGGTGCAAAAGTGACTCTAATATGGTGAGAAGTCACTTACATGATTGATTAGAGCCAAAATGTGCCAAAAATTGACTTGTAGAAAAGGGGTACCAAGAGGTGGTTAAAGGATGTTTAATTGCATGTACATGATATTAACATGTTAATTTATCAATATATGGGGAAAGTGACTCTTATAGGGTGAAAAGTGACTCCAATATGGTGAAAAGTGACTTACATGGTTGATTAGAGCCAAAATGTGGAATAAAATTAGCTTGTATGAATGTGGCATTAATAAGTGGTAAAAGGATGTTAAATTGGATGTATATGATGTTAACATGTTAATTATTGTATATATGGTGGAAAGTGACTCTTATAGGGTGCAAAGTGACTCCAATATGGTGAAAAGTGACTTACATGGTTGATTAGAACCAAAATGTGGAACAAAACTGACCTGTATGAAAGTGGAACTAATAGGTGGTAAAAGAATGTCCAATTGGATGTATATGATGTTAACATGTTGATTATACAAATAGATTGTGGAAAGTGACTCATATAGGGGGTAAAATGATTTTAGTATGGTGAAAAATGACTTACATGGTTAATTAGAACAAAAATGTAGACCAAAACTGAATTGTATGAATGTGGCACTAAGAGGTTGTAAAAGAATTTCTAATTGCATGTACATGATTTTAACATGTTAATTGTACCAATATATGATGGCAAGTGACTCTTATAAGGTGCAAAGTGACTCTAATATGGTGAGAAGTCACTTATATGATTGATTAGAGCCAAAATGTGCCCAAAATTGACTTGTAGGAAAGGGGGTACCAGGAGGTGTTTAAAGAATGTTTAATTGCATGTACGTGATATTAACATGTTAATTGTATCAATATATGGGGAAAGTGACTCTTATAGGGTGCAAAGTGACTCTAATATGGTGAAAAGTGACTTACATGGTTGATTAGAGCCAAAATGTGGAATAAAATTAACTCGTATGAAAGTGGCTTTAATAGGCGGTAAAAGGATGTCAAATTGGATATATATGATGTTAACATGTTAATTGTTGTATATATGGTGGAACGTGACTCCTATAGGGTGAAAAATGACTCTAATATGGTGAAAAGTGACTTACATGGTTGATTAGAACCAAAATATGGAACAAAATTGATCTGTATGAAAGTAGAATTAAGAGGTGGTAAAAGGATGTCAAATCGGATGTATATGATGTAACATGTTAATTATACAAATATATGGTGGAAAGTGACTCATATAGGGTGCAAAATGACTCTAATATGGTGAAAAGTGAATTACATGGTTAATTAGAACCAAAATGTGGACCAAACTGACTTGTATGAATGTGGCACTAAGAGGTGGTAAAAGGATTTCTAATTGCATGTACATGATGTTAACATGTTAATTGTACCAATATATGATGGCAAGTGACTCTTATAAGGTGCAAAGTGACTCTAATATGGTGAGAAGTCACTTACATGATTGATTAGAGCCAAAATGTGGCCCAAAATTGACTTGAAGGGAAGGGGTACCAAGAGGTGGGTAAAGGATGTTTAATTGCATGTACATGATATTAACATGTTAATTGTATCAATATATGGGGAAAGTGACTCTTATAGGGTGCAAAGTGACTCCAATATGGTGAAAAGTGACTTACATGGTTGATTTGAGCCAAAATATGGAATAAAATTAACTTGTATGAATGTGGCATTAATAAGTGGTAAAAGGATGTTAAATTGGATGTATATGATGTTAAGATGTTAATTATTGTAAATATGGTGGAAAGTGACTCTTATAGGGTGCAAAGTGACTCCAATATGGTGAAAAGTGACTTACATGGTTGATTAGAACCAAAATGTGGAACAAAACTGACCTGTATGAAAGTGGAACTAATAGGTGGTAAAAGGATGTCAAATTGGATGTATATGATGTTAACAAGTTAATTATACAAATAGATTGTGGAAAGTGACTCATATAGGGTGCAAAATGACTTTAGTATGGTGAAAAGTGACTTACATGGGTTAATTAGAACCAAAATGTAGACCAAAACTGACTTGTATGGATGTGGCACTTAGAGGTTGTAAAAGAATTTCTAATTGCATGTACATGATGTTAACATGTTAATTGTACCAATATATGATGGCAAGTGACTCTATAAGGTGCAAAGTGACTCTAATATGGTGAGAAGTCACTTACATGATTTGTTTAGAGCCAAAATGTGGCCCCAAATTGACTTGTAGGAAAGGGGTACCAAGAGGTGGTTAAAGGATGTTAATTGCATGTACATGATGTTAACATGTTAATTGTATCATATTATGGGGAAAGTGACTCTTATAGGGTGCAAAGTGACTCTAATATGGTGAAAAGTGACTTACCCTGGTGGATTAGAGCCAAATGTGGAATAAAATTAACTTGTATGAAAGTGGCATTAAAAGGGGGTAAAAGGATGTCAAATTGGATATATATGATGTTAACACATGTTAATTGTTGTATATATGGTGGAACGTGACTCCTATAGGGTGAAAAATGACTCTAATATGGTGAAAAGTGACTTACATGGTTGATTAGAACCAAAATATGGAACAAAATTAATCTGTATGAATGTAGAACTAAGAGGTGGTAAAAGGATTGTCAAATCGTATGTATATGATGTTATACATGTAATTTACAATATATGGTGGGACAGTGACTCATATAGGGTGCAAAAATGACTCTAATATGGTGAAAAGTGACTTACATGGTTAATTAGAACCAAAATGTGGACCAAAATTGACTTGTATGGATGTGGCACTAAGAGGTGGTAAAAGGATTTCTAATTGCATGTACATGATGTTAACATGTTATTTGTAGCAATATATGATGGCAAGTGACTGTTATAAGGTGCAAAGTGACTCTAATATGGTGAGAAGTCACTTGCATGATTGATTAGAGCCAAAATGTGGCCCAAAATTGACCTGTAGGAAAGGGGTACCAAGAGGTGGTTAAAGAATGTTTAATTGCATGTACTGATATTAAACATGATAATTGTATCAATATATTGGGAAAAGTGACTCTTATAGGGGCAAAGTGACTTAATATGGTGAAA
>NW_027421462.1:0-45369 GCF_009905375.1 Apium graveolens
CAGTCAAGGAGGAAATCATCTGAATTAAACATATACAGACCAAATGATTAGGAATACTAAAGAACTAGCATTAGAACAAATTCAGAAAATATAATTCCCCTATATCATCTTCCCCAAGAGAATGAGCAAAAATGTTTGGGTGTGTTTCAATGAAGTTCAAAAAATGTACACAGGTCCAGATAAGAATGGAAAAAACAAAAAAATTTAGATAAAATCATGAAGAGTGATACCTGAGAAACAAGCCTGTTAAGGTTGGTGTAGGTGGGACGCTCAATGTCTAGCGAGCGCCTACAAATGTCATAAATGGCCTAATTGTCCAGAAGAATAGAGATATCAGTGTGTTCCGGGAGTGAATGGGTTGAAAGGACATTGTTGTAGGGTTCAACGACAGAAGTTGAAACCTGTGGTGATGGGTAGACAGTAAACCCAAATTTGGACTTTTTCCTATAGTGAATCAACACTTCTTCCTTGCAGTTTTCACAAATGAACTTTGTATCTGGATCTTCTATCTTTTTAAGCTTTGTAAACGATCAAGAGCATCCTGGAGGGTAGTTACATCTTTAATCTCCAGGCTCAAATCAATGGAGGGCTCATAAGTATCAGATAAGTGCTCGCAATTACAACATTTCAGCTGAAATTTTTTAACACATACAAAGAGTCATTTATATGTGAATGAGTAAAAGAGATTTATGTAAAAACTAAGCATTTAATTACAAGATTACCTTGCTTACTAGGCGACCACCAAAAACCTGTTTGACAAAGTTATCATTATTTACACACAAAGTTGTCTCCTTTGACTTTGAATCACTACAACACCTCTGGAGTCTATCAAGAAAGCATTGCCACGTATGCAGCAGTTTCAGTATAGACCACAAACCCAAAACATTTCGTTAACTTTAGAAATGAAAAAATCCAGGACAAGATACCCATTGATAATCATCACAAGGAAACTTTAGAACATACCCTGTATTACCTGTAGAACATACCATGTATCTAGCCTCACTTTGCATAAATTGATAGCTATTTACCAACTCTTATAATAGTCCATTTAACAAACTAATTCTAATTCGAAACCACAATTCGACAAAATCTTTTTATTAAAAAACTGACACAATAACAGTTGGGTAATTTCACTCCACCACAAAATCATCAATTACTAATACACTATCAAACTTGATGCATTACAAAATATACAACACAAAACATAAAATTAGTTACGAACACGGAGATACACATAATAATCATACCTTGAAAGGCCAATTTTCGCGATAAAATTGACAAACGCTATCACTAGCTTTAACAACAGAAAAGAACTCCTTCTCGACATAAATCTCCAAGTACTCACCATAACCTAACACAACCCCTTATCTCATCTTCTCAGCCATTTTCTTCATGCTGTAACCTCTACTCTCTCAAAACCTTGATATCCTCCAAATCGAGACGATCTAGAGCTGAGATCTCATTATCTATCTTATCTTCCACCGCTTTCAATACTGTTAACACTTGCTTATCCAAGATCTGTCAAATTCTCCAATTATTATAATCGCAAAACACACACATAGACACTCTTCTCTCTCTCTCTCTAACTCATCTATCTCTATCTCTCTCCTAGTTTAAGGTTATTGGAAAATTTAAGACTATGAAAGTGAATACAAACATGTGAAGCTCAACGAACCTCTGAACCTTTTGGAAAAAAGAGAGAAACAAAATTTAAAAAACAAAACCCAATAATAATTAAGAACTAAATCGAGATGAAGAATATCAGGATTAAATTTTTAAGCAATACATCAGAAACCCACACACCAAATTTGTCAACGAGGTATCAAAGTTAAAACCCGTTACATACTTTAAGAACTAAAAAAAAAACATCCATTAATCACCAAAAAACACAGAAAATTAGAAAGTCAACATAGAGTTATCTTGGTATATATTAGCAAACCAGATCTGTCCATATCGAATGTTGACTAGTGCTCAACAAATGCCTATGCTACTGCATCTTCAATCGCCTGTTAACCCGAACATAATAGAATGAAATCATAAAAGCCAAAAATATCATAACATTTATGCATATATATAAATCGCGAAACCGCTCATTGGCCACTATTGAAGGATAAAAAAGATTTTCAATTCAATTATCTTAAACCTAATTGAACAAACAAACCTGTTCAGAAATTAGGGGTTCTCATAGATGGAGTTTGAGTAATTGAAGGTGTTCTTCCATTCGGGGTTTAATTGAAACCATATATACTTGCAATCAACTGACATGGTGTGTGTGTGACAGAGAACCAGAGAGATGGAAGAGATAGAGCACCAGAGAGATGGAAGAGAGAGAGACCAGAGTGAATTGAGAGAGAGAGAGGAAAATAATTTAGTAATGGGGAAACGGGTTTTTTTGTTAAGGGGGAATATTTGTGGAATAAAGGGGGGAAAGTTTCCGCGTATTTTTTTTTAATTTTTTTAAGCTAATCATCGACAACGGTTGTAAAATACAACCGATGTCTATAAGACAAAGACGTCGGTTATATAAAAAACTGATGTCTAACTAACGTTTCTCATTTTTGAAAAATAACTATAGACAACGGTTATTTTCTCGACCGATATCTAATATAAGCATTAACATCGGTTTTAAAATAACTGATGTCTAAAAGAACTTTAACATCGGTCGTCTGAGCAACCGATGTCTAAGGACCGATGTCTATTGACAGAATTCTAGTAGTGTTTCCTCTTATCATTTGACCCTTACTTACTTCTGATTAACTTTATTATAAATAATCAAGATATTGTCAGAAATTCCCTTCTTATTTAACAAAATTCTATGTTAATAGATCGCTACACTCACTCGATAAAACAATTATTAGATCACTACCCTCTTTCAATAAAAAAATTTGAATGTTGCTACGAGGGTGTAAATTTGAAAATATACGCTATGAACTACACTAAAAAGTTGTGGAGAATAAATGATTATCTCACGAGAGATAGATTTTCTAGTACACTAAGACATATTTAATAGGTAGCCTTTTAGCCTATTTGAAGACATATTTTTCTTGAGTTTTTCTCCACTTTGGATATATTTAATATGTTAGAATTTTTAGCCTATTTCAAAACATTTCAAATTTGCATATAATAATTGATGATTTTCATTTAAATGTTTGAATTCAATGATTTCTTAGGTGGTGGTATGATTTTTAGTAATTATGATATAAATTTACTGATAATTGAGAAAATTTGGTGTGATAATGAGAAAATTTGGTGATTTGGCTCAGTTCAGATTGCTAATTACAAAATTTGGATGCATTAAATCTCATTGTCAATATATAACGAGTAATACTAGATAACCCCAAACTTATACAAAAATAGTTACAAAGTAACGTGACATGACACTTTTGAAATTACATTCGTGTGCGATTATGAATGCACGTGGGCTCTCGGAAAGTTACCATTTATAAGATATTAGTTGGTAAGCCATGCCAAGCACATACCCGAAATTAAAAATAACAGTATCACAATATTATTTACATAAAACTGAAACTCATAATTCGAGTAAAATACAGATCTAAATATAATTTATAAAATGATTTTAAATATGTAGTTAAAAAAATTGAAGTTAAGTGTAACTATAAAATTTCACCGTATAGTTCTAGTTATGCATGCGCCTAATTATTTACTTATATAAATATGTCATGTTAACTTACTAATACGATTATTTGAAATTAAACCGACACTTGGATGTTCGGCAATAAATAAAAAATTAAGGAAAATAAAATTTAGAGAGAGTAAAAGTTAATTTTTGTTAGTTGAGATGTTGAGATTTTATTATATAAAATTTCAAAAATATTTGTATATTTTCTAGTGAGTACCAAGATTTGGGAGCTAAACATGGTTTCGCTTATTAGTATACATAGTTGATAACCCGTGCGAAACATGAGACCGAGACTAAAATATCGAATTAATATTTGTAGAGAATTATTCATAATTCGTGTGAAACACGAATTAAAATTAATATATAATATAAAATGTTAAATTAGTACTTGTAAAAAATAGTTATGTAGTTAAAAATAATTGAATCAAAAATCCGATATACATCAAATATTTTTCTTCTTCGAGATTTCCATCATCCGATATAGATCTAAAATCTCTATTTTTCTCCCCCATTCTCCATTATTTGATATAGATTTAAATCAGTTTTTTTCTCCACTCTGCATCAAACCATATAGATCTAAATCTCCTTCATTTTTTGAGCCAATTAAGATCATTATCATTTAATCTAATAACAAAACTTAAAGTTTGTGCACCAATTAGAAAACTCATTTCACATGCACCCCTTACCACTTTCCTATTACTATTTGAATAACAGTTTCTATATCATCGATTGAGATTTAGGCCCAATAAATTAGCATTTTTTTAATATTTGCCGGATTCGCAAGAAGTCCTCGTCTTTGTAAAATGCTCATCATCCCGATATAAGTAAGTTGTCTGAATTTATTTCGTTGCAAGCATACTATTAGATTTTTATCACCGTTAAATTCATCCGATTCCATATTTTCTAGATTTAATTTATTTTTCTAAATTCATTTTTTTGTTTGAATATGATGTAAATCAAATTTCTAAAACATAGCCGGAAAGCAATGAAGAAAATGCTCCATCAAAGTTAAAGTTTTACTTCCTCCTCCACGTTCACAGATATACGGGTAATATTATTTTATATTTAATCCAAGATTGCATATAATGTTATGATATTTGTTGTTGTTATTGTTTAACTCATTAATAACAGATTGACTTCAATTTATTTTAATTGTAATCAGCTTTGTATACACATTTCTTCTCAAATCTTTTTAAGTATTACAATTCAAACCAAACTAAAAAATTCATATGTAAGTACGACTTGCTATCATGCCTGAGGTTGTAATGTGTTAAATAATAGTATAAGATCCATATAAAGTCTTCGTATAACACCTTAATGGAGATAATTACTTAAGATAATTTTGTTATATGACTCAGGTGTTGTATAATCTTCAGAAGTAGATCTAGAATCCTCAAAGATAAAATACATATTGTCTTATGTGTTATTAACTATGAAGGGTGAGAGAAGCCTTCCATCTTCTTCTTTTTTCCAAGTGAAAAAGCCTCTCTTTATTAATAACAAGGTCCTTAATTAATTAGCCGTAATGGACCTTTTGTGCGCACCTTAGGAATAAGAATATGCAATGAGGTTCACAACGTATTTAGTGATCTCTTATATAAAATATACTCCCTCAGTCCCTTCCAATTGTTTACATTTCTGGGGAAGTGTCCGACACGCATTTTAAGGTGCATAAAAGGTATAGTTATGTAACTTATTTTTACAATTTTCTTTTTCTGAATAAAAGTTGAATGTTTTAATTTTTATTCAAAAAAAACAAAATTCTAAAAAAAAATACAGAACTTATTCTTTATATGCACCTTAAAATGCGTGTCAGACACTCTCTAAAAAACGTAAACAATTGAAAGGGACAGAAGGAGTATCTTAGATGTCGCATTATTTGATATATCGTCACACTTCATAATTTTTTAAAATTCTTGCTTTCCCATACTATTTCAAGCTAATTAGGGAGTTGATGTTAATTAGCAGTTAAGGACAATTTTTTTTCTAGAATTGGTTTCATCGTACTTGAACGTTCTCATCTTAATATTGTCAATTTCAAATCTATCTTTAAATATTTTTAGGCTAGACTTTTTCCTTTCAGGAGTTCCGTGCTTATTCTCAAGACTGAAAATATTTTGAATCACATTTGAAGTAATAATAATTAAACTTATTATTATTTCCTGCACAGATAGGTGTTCATAAGGCGGTGGATGCAAAGATAGGTGGAAGACATGGGGATATTCTACAAATAGAATGGATTTGTCCTGCAAAGGTATGAGTTGAAACATTGATATTACATACATTTTGATATCTTTTTAGTTAAAGATGCTATGCACTTTTCTATTATAAGTTCTGATGTTGAATATTACACACGGATTTCAATCACAGTTAACTTTGGATATTACTGGGGTGTGGCTTGCTGGGCAAGAGAGCATAGAGGCTACCCGGAGACGTACCAACTGATCCTAGGTAAAGTTTCTTGTTCTCGAGTCTACTTTTTAAGTTTATCCCTAATTTAGCACCTCTGATTATTTTTTTACTTTTTATTTTAATGTCAGATTTCAGGCGAGCCCACTGACCATTCAGACAGCACAACCCTGATAATACCCATAGAGGAGAAAGGCAACCTGCTCAACAACAGTTCACCAATCCTGACTACTTCATCAGTGAATGATGAAATAATGTCCATGGCTATTGATGCCGTAAATGCTTTTAAATGGCGTCGCATTGGGGCAAGGTGAACCTGTAGTTGATTTGGGCATGTTCATGCAATGGCTCGACACAGATACTGTTCGTAATTTTTCAGCGGGCAAGTTCACTGGAATCGAGCCAACAAAATCAGTTCCCAGAGAAAACGCTGATCAGTTTTACTGTGTCGGAGAAAATACTGGAGTAGTCATCCCCAAACCCATTGCTTGGACATCTTCGGTGCCTGCTCAGGATGTTCTTGACCTGGACTTGCTAGCGCGTCTCCTACAGAACCCAGGAGATGTGGAGAAACTAATAAAAATATATGATTCGACAGCTAAAGGAAAGTCATGTGCCAGTGCCATCGCAACCATTCCTGAATAAACTTACCTTTCCAAGGGAAAATACAGCTCCTGGACACAATTCACATTGCATTACTGGTGAATCCTCTGCCCCTTCAATAACCGTTTCTTCAATGGTCACATCAAGCAGCAATAAGAGCCTAATTAACAATAATATACCATTACCAGAAGCAACAATGACCCCAATGTGACCTCTGTATTACTCACCAAGTACCAACTGGGAATCGGATATAGAGATTCAGGGTCAAATCAGTGAAAATGGAACGGTTGCTGGTATGAGAATGAAACCTCCAATATCACCAGTGGCTATATTTTCTTTGCCACAAAACGCCAGCCTACAGCCACCACAAATGGGCTGCCATCCCTTCTGCCTAGGAATCCACCTCTACTCCAGATGCACCCGTACCCTATCTCAGGACAAACTGCTCTGATACCTATACTGGGGACACAACTCGTAACAGCAATGGGTCTGAATCCTTTAGTGAATGATTTGGTTACATTGCTAATGGTCAACCAGCAGGCTGCTGCTAATGTGATAGCCGCCTTTAGTCACTCAACCCGTCCCACGAACTGCTCTTCGTTGCATGCAAACACTCAAATAGTTGGGCAATGACCATCTACGCTGAATCCGTATCAGGAGCCGTGCACGTACTTAAACTCTCCCAGGGGATGTCGAAATGACGCTAATTGCCGATATCTGCACAGCAAGTCCGATGTTGGCTCATTGGGACAGTACTGGATCATTGTACAAAAGAAGGTGGGTGCAACAGAGAAGTCTCGAAGAAGTGTGATGTTGCTTTACTTATTAGACTAGAGAACTGAAGATGCTTCTCTTTTTAATATCTACTAGCTTAAATGTTAATATTTAAATTTTTTATTTATCAGTTTAGTAGGACAATTTATTATTTTTTAATAATTAAAATTAGGGGATAATCGTTGTACCAAATTATACCCCATATCTACATAATTATATTAAAAACTAAACAATGAAAGTTTGGTTGGTAAACAATAAAAGTTTGGTTGGTAGTAGGTTGCTCACAGTAATTATTGTAATATTTAAAACAAAACACTTTCATTAATAGATAAATATTCATGATATAATTATAATATGTCTAATGGTTTTCGTTAAAAAAAATATATATAAAATTCACCCGGAGTGGCTGAACAAAATTATACTATTTATCCAATTTGAAATAAAATTTTTTAAAAACTACATATAATTAGTGAATTTGAAAAATCAAGCTAAAATAAAATAATAAATATTATTGATCCGGGGTAAATAGGTAAAAATTATTTTCTCTTAGACCGAATGGATAATAAATTTAATTTTGTTTTAGTCTGATGACATTAAATGAGGTAAACGAGTTTTCTTTTATATATTTATTTTATTACAAATTTTCTTTCACATATTTATTTTAGTTTAAGCCTGTTTATTATTTTGTTTAGCTTGATGAAATTATATCGATCTAATAAATTTTATTGGTCTAGTTTTATTTTTTTATTACAGATTGGATCAATTGTATAAATTTGTTTAGCGTGTTCCGATGAATATTAGTTATTATTTTTATTTTGTCCTATCTGTAACGCTCCCAAGTGCTGGAACTCGCAAGGGAAGGAGGACTGTTCCCGGACTTCTGGAAACTCGTCCTGAATGGCATCCACAGCGGCGTCCCAGCCTTCCTTATAACGGACTCGATGAAGGAAGGCATCATGCGCCACCATTAAATTCTTGAACTCCTGAGTGTCCATCCAGCCGTCAAAGGCTTTATCCTTTTGAGCGTTGAGGATAACATTTTCAGCCCGGGCCGTTTCCAAGTCAGAAGTAGATGAGGCAAGTCGGGCTTCAAGGGCCTCTATTCTTTGGTTGGCCTCCTCCAGCTTCTTGTTCGCATCCTCGAGGCCAACCTTCCAAGCCTTGGCTTGGTGAATCGCCCCTTGAAAATGGGCGTTCGCCTACAAGATACACAGCAAAGGTAAGAAATGGAAAAAATCAAAAAAAAACTACGAATGGCAAAGGAAAAGACGTACCGTCGCCAAAGCCTGAGCTCCGAAAAGCTCGTTAGCCTCCAAGTCCTGTTGAAGGACAAAGTCTTGATAGTCAACCGGGGAAATGGAATGCATAGACCATTCCTTGGCAAGCGCTGTGTTGCCAACAATCGAATCCTTGCCCTGGATTCCACAAGCAGGTTGGAAGTAAGACCCTGGTTTTTGCTTGGTACGTAAAACTTGGCCGAGGCCTTCTTCGCCTGGTTCCTTTACCTGGAGTAGGAACTCCGGGAAACGATCCCCAAGGCACGGGTCTTTAAACACCTTTCCAGCACGCTTCATCCTGGTCGTTTCCAGGTCTTTAGGCTTTGTAGCCTCCTTAATTTTCTCAGCCACTGCAACAAATAAGATAAGTGAGTTGAGAAGTTAGCAAAGTAGAAGATAAAAGGAACGAAAACACTAGATAAGGAAGGAAACGTACTCTTCTTAGGGACGGGAGAAAGGCAGCGTTCTACAAGAACGGTCTCCCTGATAAGATCCCAAGAATGGGAAGTCCCATTATCTTGCGTAAGGAGGTTGAAAGCTCTGGTCTCCTCCTCAGACAAAATTATATCGTTTGGGCTCCCATCTACGGCTAGCCCAAAAGACGAGCGAAATAGGGTGCCCAATCGCCACCCTCCCAAACGACGAACATAAAATCTTTCTTCCACCCCAAGTTGTTGTCAGGGATGGACTTCACGTTCACTATGTGGGGAACGGTTGGGTGCTGGTTTAAAGAAACACACCCCGGATTCTTGTCAGGACTGTTCTTGAACTGGAAAATCTTTCTAAAAACAGCAACAGAGGTAGAGACATTGTGCTTGGTGCATTGCAAAAGATAGCACATAATCAACCTCCAAGAGTTAGGAGGGAGTTGGCAAGGGCTGATGCCCATATCAGCTAGCAAAATAGGGATGAATGGGTGAAAGGGGAGTCTAATACCTGCCCTTAAAGTATCCCTGTAGACGCATATTGCGTCTTTCCTCCACTGACAGGCCCTGTCGGCCGGACTTGCAAGAACTAGCTTGAAAGGATACTTGATTTTGAAATAACCGCTCAACTTGTCCAACTCCTTTGGATCCCGCAAGGCACTGATATGGTCGTGTGCGTCTAGATGCGCATCTGACGGGTTCTCGTCCCCTCGTGTGTTGATCATATATATCAATCAAGGAAGTGTACCTTGACCGAATGGGGAATTCATTGGACTTTCTGGCCACATTCATCTTGGCCAAACGGGTCATTTTCCTTATCAGCCATCTGGAAAAAAAGGCACATAAGGAGACAATTCTAAAACGCAAACTATGCAAAAACAAGCACAAGAAGTAAAGGGAGAAGTCTTACCTGAAGTAATGCTCCTAAAAAGGCTTTGGGGATTAAGATACTCCGACCTACTGTTATTGCTCTGAGATTCTTAACAAAAGAAGAAAGAAGGAGAATTTAGAAATGAGAAAGTGAGGAGCAGTAGACTCTACTCACATCCTTTATATAGGTGAAAAACTGAAGTTGAAGGGACAAAAAGCCCAGTAAGTATAAAGGCCCAAAGAAAAAAGCCAATAAATGGAACATTCCAGAATATTCCAAGGAATTCCAAAGAAATTAAATAAAAATTCCCGAGAATTCTAGAGAATTCTAAAGAAGGTGTTTAATATATTAAGCCCAGATTAATAAGAGGCCCAATGGGAGGCTCAAAATCCAATTAGGATTTGGAAAAATAAAAAGCCCAAATCCAATTAGGATTTGGAAAAATAAAAAGCCCAAATCCAATTAAGATTTGGAAAAATAAAAAGCCAAATCCAATTAAGATTGGGAAAATAGAAGGCCCAAATCCAATTAGGATTGGGAAAATAGAAGACCCAAATCAAAGCCCTAAAAAAGATAAGGCCCAATCCAAATTGGATAAGAAGGAAGCCCAATAAGACCAGAATTGAGGTCGAGTTCTAAGTCGTGAATTCTGCTCGAATTCTTTTAAACAGACACCCAGAAATTATGGGTATAATGGATCAGGATTGAGGTCGAATTTCAGCTCGTGAATTCTGTTCGAATTCTTTCGAATAGACACCCGAAAATTAAGGGTATAATAGAACTGGATTGAGGTCGAAAGCTAGGATCGAGGTCGAATTCCTGAATCAAGCATAATATTTTTCAAGAATGGGGTCCAGAAACCTAGACTAAAATCCAGGTCGAAGAATCGACTAGGATCCTGGTCGAAACCCAGGTCGTGAATCCTAGCCGAAACCTAACGACCAGGAAGCAAATAAGCGCAGAAGTCTCGACTAAGAGCTAGGTCAAAGGTTTGACTAGGATCCTGGTCGAAACCCAGGTCGTGGATCCTAGTCGAAACCAAACGACCAGGAAGCAAAGAAAGACACTAGTTTTCGACCAAAAATCCAGGTCGAAGGTTCGACTAGGATCCGGGCACTACAAGAAAAAAGTCCATAGACATCGCTTTTTGGCCGATGTCTATGCTGTTTTCCCAACCGATGTTGATGTCGGTGATGTCTATTCTAGACATCGGTGAATACCCGATGTCTATACTCGATTAGACATCGATTTTAGTTAAAAAACAGATGTCTATGTGTTGATTATTTACATAAAATGCTATAAGTAAAATATTTAATAACTAAATTACACCTAATTAAACATGTTAAACATATCATGAGCTAAGTTTTTTGTCAGAAAAATATCAATTTTAGTGAAATATACTGATTGTCTATGTGATGATTTTTTACAAAAAATGCTATAACAAAATTATTAATAACTAAATTACACCTATTAAAACATATTAAACATATATTGAGCTATGTTTTTTATCACAAAAACATCGATAATTTTGACAGAGGTGATGCAAAATGACATATTAAACATCTCTTTCTTTAATGAAAGGTGATGTCTAATTTAGCGTATAGACATCAGTGTTTTCTAGAATGAAGTGATCTCTATGTATCATTTAGACGTGAACATGTTAGTCTTTAACATCAGTTATTTGTCTGAAACTGATGTACATTGTATGTTTTTGACATCAGTTTTGTTTGGTTAAGAGTGATGTTTATAATGTTACTTGACATCAGTTTAATCTTAAACAAAGTGATTTCTATATTTCATTTAAACTTGAACTTGGATTTCTTTGACATCAGTTTTTTACCTTAAAGTGATGTACATTATCTTTTTGACATCAGCTTTTCTTAATTAAAAGTGATGTGTAAAAAGTTATAGACCAAATTATGTAAAGTTTTACATCACTAATTGTATAATTGTTGTCTGAGAACGTCAACCAAAATAGTAAAACATATGATCTGAAATCTAAACTATTACATTCTCCAGAAACCAACTGAAGACATTCAGTCTAATGAAAATTGTAAGATAGTTTTTTTCACTATCCCGTTTTGAACACTCTTCAAAATCTGAGACATAAATCCTCTCTACACAAGACAACAAGGGTCCATATAAATTCCCATTATTTAGATATCTCAACAACTGCAGAGGACAAGATGAGCAAGCCGCTTTATCCCAAGCAAGCAAATACGATCCTCCACTTACTGGATATATGCCATGTGCACGATCAAATCGACCACATGGGTGCTGCATTAACCACCCAAAAAGACATATGTAAAAGAATTTAACAGTCAACTTAGACGTATTTCAAGTTGTGCATACTGGGTCTACTTGTTTGTTACTAAGTTTTGATTACTTATGAGTTTCTATTTACTTGTGTCGGAGTGCATTTTCAGAAGCATTAGAGGAAGAAGTGAGAGAAATCATCAATAACATATCCTAAAACAACTCAAGAAACTTTGCTGCACTTCCAAACCAAGTCAAACAACAACATTCAGACATAAAAAATTAATATTATTCCAACGTTCAGACAATTATTTACCTAGGTAGTATGCGTTTCTTAGCAAGTGCAGGCTCCCATTATTGTTTTCATCAACAAGAATATCTATTATACTATTTGAGTTTCAGGACCAGCAGGTGAACTACAAGGTCAAATATGATTACTAACTGCAGACTATGAATTCCTGGGTTGAAATAACATAGATTATTAAAAAGAGCACAACATAATCGCCTCTCAAGTTAAAAGGTGAGGTGGAACTTGTCATCAAAATTGATGACCTAGTCAACCACCTGTTTATAACTGGAGTAGATTTAGAACAATGATTTCTGGCATTCTAAAGACCAAAAGCTCCCTTGAAAATATATGGCAAGTACGAAAATGCAAACTTATATAAAACCAGTTTTAAATAAGGACGTTTGTGACAAGAAATGCACAGATGCACCCATGATATATTTGTTGAGTATGACAACATAACTGATACAAGCAACTATGTACAGCCAATTCCTTTAGCAATAATAACTACTGTAAGCAGTTTAGAATAAGGAAATTTTGAATTACCCCTATGGAATCACTCATTGATTTCATTGAACATGCAGAAGCAAAACAGGGTCGCACTGCAACTTTTTCAAGGAGCAGAGAATCTAGGAGGTGGTTGTGGGCTTTTGGATGATGAACGACATACATTGAGCTTGCTTAATGTTATCAAAAGCCAGGCACCGGATGTAAGCACTAGGATATGCCTTCTTGCATTCCGTGATTCATGGAGGACTTGAGATGCGTCCGTGCAACCAAACATGGGAAGCTTCCACATTGTTCAGTACCTCCTATCGTAGTAGTTAGGAATTCTGCTGTTCTCGCGATAAATATACCCCAGCTGTAGACAAAAATGTTCAGAACAAGAGATCAGTATTTCAACCCCTGCTTAACAAAAACTTCAGACCACAGAGTATTGCTTCAAGCCATTGATTTATATAATGATTTTGTGCATGCAAGAGAGAAAAGAAACAGAAAGTTCATCTCCAGAGATGGCAATTTCAAGATTGAACAAAATTATTTATCAGTGCCACAATTTGGATTGCATTTATAGAAAATTTGATAACATCGGACACACAATGAATATTTTCTATATAAAAATATGCAGTTTCTAACATTGGAGTCAAGTTCTATCACTATCAACTATCAAGAAACAAGACACCTGCTAAACTGAAAGTTTACAACATAATTTAAATTATGATAAAGAGTGGATGCAAATAGCAAATTTTTTTAAGAATTAGTGGTTGTATTCCAGATGTTATCTTTGCCAAACAAAGGGAGCTCACAATACAATTCAATTACCAGAAGTCACACTTTCTGCAACTAACTAGTTGTCATATCTCTTTAACACTTAAAATTGATGCAATTGTAGATAAAAGCAATTAAGAACTATCTAGCTGAACAAAAACTGTAGAACATTTCCAGTAGGATATGTATTAATCATACTAATAAAGAAATTATGAAGTATCTATTTTACTGCATCAAATTCAAGGCATGGAATCCATCCTTTTTTCATCATGTAATCAATTTCCCTAGCGATTGAATCATCGGTGAGAGGTGGAAGGTAGGAGAGAGTCTCAAACTTCTTGTTATCAATCAGATTCCAAGTCTGTTTACACACAAACGAGAGCCAACTATAAGCAGTACAAAAGGTGGTAATATAAACAGCTTAAAAAAATTAAAAATAAAAATACAAGTTCCGATCAAAGTACCTTCATACAGTGAGTTTTAGATCCATTCGAAACAGTCTTCCTGTTCCACGCAACTGAATCCTTCATCTGAAACAGCTTTGGCGGGATAGGTTTCAAGCCAACATAGGTGGATCCAGCCACCAGAGCCGAAAAGCTTGCAGCAGACATAATTGATTTATTACCAAACTGATCTAGAGCACAACTGGAAACACAAACTAGAGACTAGCACAAGAAGTGATTCTATTGATTTTATTTACGCGATATGTATTGTGCATTTTCACCCAAAATAACAGGATACTGCTCCAACCCTAACTTGGGTTACCCAAGTACCATAAAAACCAAAGCGGTCCCACCACCTGAAATAGCCAGTAACCCCACAGCAAGAAGAGCTTATTTCCATCCAAATTGATATTGTGCCAAGGTCCCTGCATTAGAAACAGTGCTAATAGGAGTATTTGCTGCGGGTTCCAAAGCCTGATCTTTTGCAAAATTGATGACTTCGGATTCCTGTCTACATTAATATACATAATGGCTAAAACTCAATTACCAAGACTATTACCCATCCCCTAAGAATTTTGCCAACATTACTAAAAAGGAAGCCTGGATTTGAATTAAATAAGTTACATCCTGCTGGTTGACCAGTTGAAACTGGTGGGGTTTGATCCTGCCATCGAAAAGAAGATGTTTTCATGATTAAGAATAATAAATTACTTATCTGAACACAGGACTTCATCTATATCCTCCTTTGTAAGGCCCTTCTTCTCAAAGAGGAACGTCTGTACAGGACAGGAAATCCCTTAATTTTTAGATGTAAAGAAATTTGACAGCATTCTCCAGTTGATCTTCCCGAATTGGTTCTGAGTTCACAAACACAGATAAAACCTTGGTATCTTGATGGACCTTGTAAACTCCAAGACTGTTATTAACAGAGTAGCAATGCTTAGCACAATTTAACATAACTTAAATTACAAAAACAATAGCAGTATAATGGACCATGGGGGTGAAAGGACCATTCTTGAGGATCTGAATGTATAATGGATTGGCCATGCTGATGAACAACATCATTTTCTTTTTCCATAGTGGTAGTTAGATATGTGAAAGGTAGGAATTTTGATACTGCTAAACTTCTGTGTATTCATTCTTCCAAGTTCTTTAATCTGTTTGCTTTCAGATTTTGCTTTGATACCACTTGTTAGGTAATGAATTAAAACACAGCCGGGGGGGGGGGTGAATGTGTTTTGGATTATTTTTAAGCTTTTTGAACTATTATGGATGGTGAACAAGTAATCTAACTGTAGAGATAATATGTTGTAACATGAATAATGAAACATGCACATGAATACACTATCTTTTAAAACTCACTTAATTTTATATTAAAATCATGTATGTCTTGCTACAAATTTATGGGTTCTTAGTTGATAAATAACTTAGCTTCTCCCTTGAGAGTTACAAGATTTTCTAGATCTATTTTATTACTTCTAAAACAAAGCATCCAGTGTTTACTTTATAGAACAGTAAACACAGGTTTTACACAACATGCAATATCATGTACTAAACCCTACCTTTAAGTTAACTAAAAACTTCTTCTTCTGGATTAGTGTATCTTTGCAAATCGTGCATGTTCTTTGAATTCTGCATTGTTAGTAATCTTGGCCTCTAATCTTGTAATCTTCAAGCTTCGTTTTTGTAAACGTTTCAAATCAGTGATTGATAATCTTAGATATTCAATTGATCTGCATTCTGTACTTGAGTTTTTACATCGAGATCTCCAGTTTGTTATATAGGAAACTCGACATATCGATAAGTATAATGGCTTATCGAGATCTCTTATTACTCTATAATTGTTTTGACTTGTTGAAGTCTCTGAGTTCTCTATAAGAGAATTAGGCTTGTCGAGGTCTCCAATCTTAATGTCTTCATTTGACTTATCGATATGTCTGAGTTCTCTAGTGAGGAAATGACTTTTCGATATCTCAGAGTTCTCTAGTGAAATTTTGACTTATCGATATCTCAGAGATGTCTCGTGATATTTTGACTTGCCAATATCCCAGAATTCTCTAGTGAAGAAATGACTTGTCGATATCTCCAATCTTCATGTCTTCAATTTGCCTTAGTCGATATCTCTAAGACTTCTCTATAAGCTTTTCTTGACTTCTCGATAAGTCATTCTGGAGTACTCGAACGACTTCTCTATAAGACTTAATATGTGACTTGTAGATTTCTTACTTAGAATGTTTTTTCCCAAAAAAGATTTATTCAACTACAAGCTTCTTCACATTGTCTCTGAGCCATGATCTTCATGATCTTCTTCTAGAGTTATTCTTAGGTTTGAGACTATTACATAAAAATACTATAGTCTAATCTATTTACACTTTACAGACTTAAGTGATACAATACAAAATGCAAACTTAGATTACCATACAACTTACTTAGGGCTGTCAATTTGACATAGTCTTGTTAAAGTGCTGGCATGTCTTGCACAACAAAGTTTGTTATAACGGAAGAAAGAAAGATTATATTGAACGTAAAGAAAGAACACAAATAGGTAAAAGAGAAATTTTTTTATTTAATCTTGAGGATACAGATTACATCATATGTTTAGGTTATGACAAATCTTAACCTAACAAATCTCTTAGGCGGTTAAAGAAAAATTCAAAAAATGGGCTTAAAACGCTGATTCAAGGCATATTCTAACAAATCTCCACCTTGACTTGAATTCTCTCACCAAATAGATGTTTCAGATGCACCATAATAACTCCAAATATACAAGAAAAAATTATTCTGCCTCATATTTTGCTTCAGGTCCCAGATTAACAACTTAGAACATTTAGCAAGTCAAAACAATTTTTGAACCTGCCACATGGAACCGACTTGGTGAACATATCAGCGAGACTATCAACAGTACCCGCTTTCTTCACCTTAACCTTAATATCTCAAATTTATGTGCTTAGTCTGCTCATGATGGACTTGATCCTTGGCTAAGCATATTACAGTAAGGACTATCACAATACACAACAGCCTGATCATGATGCATACCAAGATCACTAACTAGTCCTTTCAACCATATTCCCTCTTTAGCAGCTTCAGTCAATGCCATGTACACTGCTTCAGTAGTAGATAAAATAACTGTAGGCTGCAGAGTTCCCTTCGAACTAACAACTAAACCACTCAGAGTAAATACATAACCAGTCGTAGACATCCTGATATCAACATCTCCAGCATACCCAACATTTTATGTACTTAAATCTTCTCCATTGAGGCACCTTTTTCATGTATGAAGGGCAAATCTTACTTCTTCTAGTGATAAAATATCTTTCCCAACAATGAAATTCTCATAAGACAATGGCAAAAACAATAAAAGAAATTGGTCAACATCCTCATCTTCTAATTTAACATCTATATTTCAAAAATCTAACAAAATAGTATTTAACCTATCAAGATCATCCCTAAGAAATATACATTCCTGCATAAGCAGGCTGAACAGACGTTGCTTGAGAAGCAATTAGTTGGTTATGGACTTTGTCATATATAAACTTTCAAGTTTCATTCACAGGCTGGCCGCAGTTTCTTGATCAGCTATCTTAGTGATGACGTCATCAGCCAAATATATCATGATTATCGAATGTGCCTTCTCCTCCAAACTATTCGATTCCCTGTTATTTGCACCCTGTTTAGATTTTTTCCGAAAGTGGTGCCTACAGTCCTTGCTGCTTTAGCAAGGCTCACATCTTGATCTGTCATAGACCGAAATTATTTCTCCCAATGAATCTATCAATCTTCATGTTTAAAGAAGACACCTTTTTGTCAAACAGATTCATGAAACTTTAAAACCCAAAAGAACTAGCCTTAGCTCTGAGTACCGATTTGTTCTAACGGAAGCAAGAAAGATTATAATAAACTTAAAGAAATTTAATCTTAAGGATACAGATTACAACATAAGTTTAGGTTATGACCTAGAGAGTTTATATAACACATTAGGTTGTTATGAAAAAACCCAAAAAGTCCAAAACGCTAACTCAGGGCATATCCAAACAAAGTTTTTTTAAATATATTCAAAGAGATTGTAGGAAATTCCTGGTAGGAATTTACGTGGGCGTCTGGTCTATTTCCTACCAAATATCCTCATTTCCTACCAAATTCATGTATATTATGAATTTGCAATAAATATCTTATGCTTAAAAACTACTATTCGGTAGGGGTGCACGCGGGTCAAGTTAGGCGGATCACGAACAAACTCTAACCCAATTCATTTAATTCAGTTATATATATTTAACCCCATTAAAGTAAGTTTAAATTTTATCGAGTTGGGTCGACTAGATTTTGGTCAGTTTGGTTCGGTTTAGGTTGGGTAATATAAGCTACTAGGCAAATTAATTTATTTTGTGTCATCCGTGTTGGATTTTTAACGCAGCGAGGGCATGGAAAAACACTTTTATACATACAAAATCCAAATAAAAGCATATAAATCGTGAATAAAATTCGAGGGATCGAATCTAACCTTTTAAAATAATTCGGAGACAACGATCAGAGATCCTTAGCAGTTGCTCCTCAAGTGTGAAGCACTCCACCGGTATCCACCAAGAAAACGCTGTTAAGGAGGAGGAAGAAGGTGGAGAGAATTGGGTTTTTCAAACTTTTTGGGTTTTCGGGTTAGCATGTGGGTAAGAATAAATAGGGTCAATAATAGTGTATTTATAGGCAAAATTTTCAGCAGAAATTTTCCCATAAATAATATTATTATTATCCCATTTATTATTCTCATTAATAATTAAAACACCTTTTAATTATTAATCCTTTTTCTAAAACACTTTAGAAATAATTCTCTCTCTTGATTTAATTTCCAAAAATTAAATCCTTAATTAATAATATTAAGAACTTTTCTTAATTAATTTATAATCAATTAAATCTCATTTAATCAATTATTAAATTTTCCAATTAATTATTTATTTCATAAATAAATAATTATTAGCCATTATTAATTAATTCCTCCACCATTAAATCATTCTCTTTTTATGGTGTGGACCCTGTAGGTTCAATATTAAGCCGGTAGTAAAATAAATAATAATAAAACTATTTTATCATTAGTAAATATAATTCTCTAATTTATTAAATATGATTAATTAATTAATCATATTTATTCTACATCGTGAGGGATACTTCTCAGCATATCGCCACTATCCGGATAATATGAATTCACTGCTCAGAATACCAAGAACCTATTCAGTGAATAGTTACCGTACAATAAACTCCTTCTACCCTACAATGTCCCGATTAAATACAAGGCATGGATCTCGTGTCAAGCCTATCTAATTCAATCACTTTGCTTACCATTTACTATGCGTAGTTCTATGTAAATTAGAAACTCCTTTCTAATTTCATTTACTATGGCCAGAGATTCCTGAACTAGCATAAGTGGATCAGCGTTGAACATTCGCTTCCTTCACTAGAAGGGGTAGATCCTTTATTGATCATACACTATCTTCGTGTACAAATTCCTATACCCAGAAGAGCCCTAATAATTGTCCCTGGAGACTAAGAACTAAACCAAAGCATAGTTTAGTGTACACAACATGACTATGATGACCTCAAGTCTAAGGATACTTGTACAACTATCACTATATGAACAACTGCTGACACGTGAGTGAACTCCATCAGTTGTTCAGCCGTGCGAGTCATGTTCAGTGAACTTATTCCATAATAAGCACCTACATACTAGCTATAGTGTCACCACACAAATGTCTATGAGAACAGACATCCTTCATAATGAAGCAAGTATAGTATGTACCGATCTCTGCAGATTATTAATTACCAGTTAGTAATCCTACGACCAGGAACTATTAAGTTTAGAGTTATCATCTTTTTAGGTCTCACTATTATGATCTCATCATAATCCATAAAAAGCTTTACTCTAAACTATGGTATATCTTATTTAAACACTTAAATAGATAGAGCCCGTAATAAAAACAAAAACAAGTCTTTTATTAATATCAATGAAATCAAAACAGATTACACAGGAAGTTATTCCTAAATCCTAATACATGATTGGACTTAGGACATATTCCTTTCAATCCGTCAAGCAACAAATCAACTCTTTCCCAAAACTTTCCTATAATAAAAAATAATAAAATAAAAACATAAAAATTACTTGAATTGTATGTAACAAAGCATTCTTGTTACATGCATACGATCACATGGAATACTGACTTTTCGTTTATTAAATTAAGTCATATAAACTTATAAGAAAAAGACTAAATGAACTCAAAAGAAGTAGGTGTGCGGGTCAAGTTGGAATCGGTAGGTTGCACGCAAAACCCTAAACTAACCCATTTAATTCAATTTTAATAATATTTAACATGATTCAATTTCGGTTTGAATTTTTTAGGTTGGTTTAAGGCGGGTTAGGTCCGGTAGGGTCGGTTAGGTCGGGTTTCAAAACCCATGGTCACCCATACTATCCGAAATTAGGTTTAATTTGATTGTTATTTGTGGTGATAATGTTGTATATGTTGTATATACTATATTTATACCAAATTTTAATTTTATTAAGATTTTTTCACTACTAGAAAAAGACCTTAGACATCTGTTAAAAACCGATGTCTATGTAAAAAATGTATGATGTCTTCACGACTGATGTTAAATATATTTTCTCATAGACATCGGTTAAAAACCGATTTCTATGTAATATTACACATCGTTTCTGGAAAATTTCTGATGTCTAATTCACATTGATGTTATATAATTGTGTAATGTCAAGTTCAGAAATGTAATATTATGATGATTAGACCTATTTAAAACTATAACACACAAGCAATATTTATAAAACAACATCGATTACAAATAAAAAACAGATATCTATAACCTATTAGACATCGGTTGTATTTAAAGAACCGATGTTAATTTGAACAATAGACATTGATTGTTTTCTAAATAACCGATGTCAATTTGAACAATAGACATCGTTTATTTTTTAAATAACCGATGTTAATATGATAAATAGACATCAGGTGTTTATTTTTGAATTGATGTTATTGCCTTGTTTATATATGCTAATATCCCTTCATTAACATCGAATATTAGACAATTTATTAAAAAACTTAAATCTCAAAACTCAACCAATGCATATATATTATTACTCAATTGAATTCAAGATCAACAAATTCTCAATGTGTACAACTAATATCAAATATGTTCATCATTCTAAACAAAGTACAACTAATGTGTAAAATTAACCATATTTCTATTTCTAGTACTCAAGTCATCCCCTTTCATGCGGGCTCCAATTTTCTTTACCATGCTTCCAATCAATAAAAAGATATATGTCTCGCCTAAAAATTTTCCAATCCTTTAAAAGATATCTGATGCATAAACTGAAACAGTGATTAGGGAATCAATTAGTATGTATCAATTAATAAGGTAGGTGACACTAAATAAATGGAGGACATGTGCTCACCCTTGACTCATCAAACTTGTACCAGGTGTTTGGAGCAGAACTAAGGAAAGAGTAGTAATGCCCTGAAGTAGCATATAGATCTCAAAACTACTATAAATACATAAATGGTGAGCAGATACTAAAGTTATAATTAAATGGTTATAGAACATGAAGCATTAAAAAATTTCCAATATTATGCATGATATCAAACTTGTGGTCAATGCGGGAGAACACCTCAGCCACACTGGTGGAGTTTGAAATCATGCAGACAGCCCTCTAAACCTTGGCAAGGTCTCCGCCAGGAACAACAGTAGGGGACTGATAGTCGATTCTATACTTGAATCCAATTGGGCACCAGTCAACAAACTGAATTGTCCGCTAGGTCTTGATAGTTGCAACAACTGCATTGACATCCTTGGGGACAACATCACCACGATACATCAAATAGCAATCCATGTACTTCCCATGACGAGGATCACACTTGGCCATCATGGAGGATGGCTCAAACGCAGTGTTGGTTATATCAGCCACAGAGAGTTGCTCATGGTATGCCTTTTCAACTGATATGACATGGGCATATGATGAAAGCATGAAATGGATCCGTGGATATGGGACCAAGTTGGTCTGGAACTCAGTCATATCCATATTTATAGCACCATCAAATCGCAGAGATGCAGTCAAGGAGGAAATCATCTGAATTAAACATATACAGACCAAATGATTAGGAATACTAAAGAACTAGCATTAGAACAAATTCAGAAAATATAATTCCCCTATATCATCTTCCCCAAGAGAATGAGCAAAAATGTTTGGGTGTGTTTCAATGAAGTTCAAAAAATGTACACAGGTCCAGATAAGAATGGAAAAAAACAAAAAAATTTAGATAAAATCATGAAGAGTGATACCTGAGAAACAAGCCTGTTAAGGTTGGTGTAGGTGGGACGCTCAATGTCTAGCGAGCGCCTACAAATGTCATAAATGGCCTAATTGTCCAGAAGAATAGAGATATCAGTGTGTTCCGGGAGTGAATGGGTTGAAAGGACATTGTTGTAGGGTTCAACGACAGAAGTTGAAACCTGTGGTGATGGGTAGACAGTAAACCCAAATTTGGACTTTTTCCTATAGTGAATCAACACTTCTTCCTTGCAGTTTTCACAAATGAACTTTGTATCTGGATCTTCTATCTTTTTAAGCTTTGTAAACGATTCAAGAGCATCCTGGAGGGTAGTTACATCTTTAATCTCCAGGCTCAAATCAATGGAGGGCTCATAAGTATCAGATAAGTGCTCGCAATTACAACATTTCAGCTGAAATTTTTTAACACATACAAAGAGTCATTTATATGTGAATGAGTAAAAGAGATTTATGTAAAAACTAAGCATTTAATTACAAGATTACCTTGCTTACTAGGCGACCACCAAAAACCTGTTTGACAAAGTTATCATTATTTACACACAAAGTTGTCTCCTTTGACTTTGAATCACTACAACACCTCTGGAGTCTATCAAGAAAGCATTGCCACGTATGCAGCAGTTTCAGTATAGACCACAAACCCAAACAACATTTCGTTAACTTTAGAAATGAAAAAATCCAGGACAAGATACCCATTGATAATCATCACAAGGGAAACTTTAGAACATACCCTGTATTACCTGTAGAACATACCATGTATCTAGCCTCACTTTGCATAAATTGATAGCTATTTACCAACTCTTATAATAGTCCATTTAACAAACTAATTCTAATTCGAAACCACAATTCGACAAAATCTTTTTATTAAAAAAACTGACACAATAACAGTTGGGTAATTTCACTCCACCACAAAATCATCAATTACTAATACACTATCAAACTTGATGCATTACACAAAATATACAACACAAAACATAAAATTAGTTACGAACACGGAGATACACATAATAATCATACCTTGAAAGGCCAATTTTCGCGATAAAATTGACAAACGCTATCACTAGCTTTAACAACAGAAAAGAACTCCTTCTCGACATAAATCTCCAAGTACTCACCATAACCTAACACAACCCCTTATCTCATCTTCTCAGCCATTTTCTTCATCTGCTGTAACCTCTACTCTCTCAAAACCTTGATATCCTCCAAATCGAGACGATCTAGAGCTGAGATCTCATTATCTATCTTATCTTCCACCGCTTTCAATACTGTTAACACTTGCTTATCCAAGATCTGTCAAATTCTCCAATTATTATAATCAGCAAAACACACACATAGACACTCTTTCTCTCTCTCTCTAACTCATCTATCTCTATCTCTCTCCTAGTTTAAGGTTATTGGAAAATTTAAGACTATGAAAGTGAATACAAACATGTGAAGCTCAACGAACCTCTGAACCTTTTGGAAAAAAGAGAGAAACAAAATTTAAAAAACAAAACCCAATAATAATTAAGAACTAAATCGAGATGAAGAATATCAGGATTAAATTTTTAAGCAATACATCAGAAACCCACACACCAAATTTGTCAACGAGGTATCAAAGTTAAAACCCGTTACATACTTTAAGAACTAAAACAAAAAACATCCATTAATCACCAAAAAACACAGAAAATTAGAAAGTCAACATAGAGTTATCTTGGTATATATTAGCAAACCAGATCTGTCCATATCGAATGTTGACTAGTGCTCAACAAATGCCTATGCTACTGCATCTTCAATCGCCTGTTAACCCGAACATAATAGAATGAAATCATAAAAGCCAAAAATATCATAACATTTATGCATATATATAAATCGCGAAACCGCTCATTGGCCACTATTGAAGGATAAAAACAGATTTTCAATTCAATTATCTTAAACCTAATTGAACAAACAAACCTGTTCAGAAATTAGGGGTTCTCATAGATGGAGTTTGAGTAATTGAAGGTGTTCTTCCATTCGGGGTTTAATTGAAACCATATATACTTGCAATCAACTGACATGGTGTGTGTGTGACAGAGAACCAGAGAGATGGAAGAGATAGAGCACCAGAGAGATGGAAGAGAGAGAGACCAGAGTGAATTGAGAGAGAGAGAGGAAAATAATTTAGTAATGGGGAAACGGGTTTTTTTTGTTAAGGGGGAATATTTGTGGAATAAAGGGGGGAAAGTTTCCGCGTATTTTTTTTTTAATTTTTTTAAGCTAATCATCGACAACGGTTGTAAAATACAACCGATGTCTATAAGACAAAGACGTCGGTTATATAAAAAACTGATGTCTAACTAACGTTTCTCATTTTTGAAAAATAACTATAGACAACGGTTATTTTCTCGACCGATATCTAATATAAGCATTAACATCGGTTTTAAAATAACTGATGTCTAAAAGAACTTTAACATCGGTCGTCTGAGCAACCGATGTCTAAGGACCGATGTCTATTGACAGAATTCTAGTAGTGTTTCCTCTTATCATTTGACCCTTACTTACTTCTGATTAACTTTATTATAAATAATCAAGATATTGTCAGAAATTCCCTTCTTATTTAACAAAATTCTATGTTAATAGATCGCTACACTCACTCGATAAAACAATTATTAGATCACTACCCTCTTTCAATAAAAAAATTTGAATGTTGCTACGAGGGTGTAAATTTGAAAATATACGCTATGAACTACACTAAAAAGTTGTGGAGAATAAATGATTATCTCACGAGAGATAGATTTTCTAGTACACTAAGACATATTTAATAGGTAGCCTTTTAGCCTATTTGAAGACATATTTTTCTTGAGTATTTTTCTCCACTTTGGATATATTTAATATGTTAGAATTTTTAGCCTATTTCAAAACATTTCAAATTTGCATATAATAATTGATGATTTTCATTTAAATGTTTGAATTCAATGATTTCTTAGGTGGTGGTATGATTTTTAGTAATTATGATATAAATTTACTGATAATTGAGAAAATTTGGTGTGATAATGAGAAAATTTGGTGATTTGGCTCAGTTCAGATTGCTAATTACAAAATTTGGATGCATTAAATCTCATTGTCAATATATAACGAGTAATACTAGATAACCCCAAACTTATACAAAAATAGTTACAAAGTAACGTGACATGACACATTTTGAAATTACATTCGTGTGCGATTATGAATGCACGTGGGCTCTCGGAAAGTTACCATTTATAAGATATTAGTTGGTAAGCCATGCCAAGCACATACCCGAAATTAAAAATAACAGTATCACAATATTATTTACATAAAACTGAAACTCATAATTCGAGTAAAATACAGATCTAAATATAATTTATAAAATGATTTTAAAATATGTAGTTAAAAAAATTGAAGTTAAGTGTAACTATAAAATTTCACCGTATAGTTCTAGTTATGCATGCGCCTAATTATTTACTTATATAAATATGTCATGTTAACTTACTAATACGATTATTTGAAATTAAACCGACACTTGGATGTTCGGCAATAAATAAAAAATTAAGGAAAATAAAATTTAGAGAGAGTAAAAGTTAATTTTTGTTAGTTGAGATGTTGAGATTTTATTATATAAAATTTCAAAAATATTTGTATAATTTTCTAGTGAGTACCAAGATTTGGGAGCTAAACATGGTTTCGCTTATTAGTATACATAGTTGATAACCCGTGCGAAACATGAGACCGAGACTAAAAATATCGAATTAATATTTGTAGAGAATTATTCATAATTCGTGTGAAACACGAATTAAAATTAATATATTAATATAAAATGTTAAATTAGTACTTGTAAAAAATAGTTATGTAGTTAAAAATAATTGAATCAAAAATCCGATATACATCAAATATTTTTCTTCTTCGAGATTTCCATCATCCGATATAGATCTAAAATCTCTATTTTTCTCCCCCATTCTCCATTATTTGATATAGATTTAAATCAGTTTTTTTCTCCACTCTGCATCAAACCATATAGATCTAAATCTCCTTCATTTTTTGAGCCAATTAAGATCATTATCATTTAATCTAATAACAAAACTTAAAGTTTGTGCACCAATTAGAAAACTCATTTCACATGCACCCCTTACCACTTTCCTATTACTATTTGAATAACAGTTTCTATATCATCGATTGAGATTTAGGCCCAATAAATTAGCATTTTTTTAATATTTGCCGGATTCGCAAGAAGTCCTCGTCTTTGTAAAATGCTCATCATCCCGATATAAGTAAGTTGTCTGAATTTATTTCGTTGCAAGCATACTATTAGATTTTTATCACCGTTAAATTCATCCGATTCCATATTTTCTAGATTTAATTTATTTTTCTAAATTCATTTTTTTGTTTGAATATGATGTAAATCAAATTTCTAAAACATAGCCGGAAAGCAATGAAGAAAATGCTCCATCAAAGTTAAAGTTTTACTTCCTCCTCCACGTTCACAGATATACGGGTAATATTATTTTATATTTAATCCAAGATTGCATATAATGTTATGATATTTGTTGTTGTTATTGTTTAACTCATTAATAACAGATTGACTTCAATTTATTTTAATTGTAATCAGCTTTGTATACACATTTCTTCTCAAATCTTTTTAAGTATTACAATTCAAACCAAACTAAAAAATTCATATGTAAGTACGACTTGCTATCATGCCTGAGGTTGTAATGTGTTAAATAATAGTATAAGATCCATATAAAGTCTTCGTATAACACCTTAATGGAGATAATTACTTAAGATAATGTTTGTTATATGACTCAGGTGTTTATAATCTTCAGAAGTAGATCTAGAATCCTCAAAGATAAAATACATATTGTCTTATGTGTTATTAACTATGAAGGGTGAGAGAAGCCTTCCATCTTCTTCTTTTTTCCAAGTGAAAAGCCTCTCTTTATTAATAACAAGGTCCTTAATTAATTAGCCGTAATGGACTTTTTGTGCGCACCTTAGGAATAAGAATATGCAATGAGGTTCACACGTATTTAGTGATCTCTTATATAAAATATACTCCCTCAGTCCCTTCCAATTGTTTACATTTCTGGGGAAGTGTCCGACACGCATTTTAAGGTGCATAAAAGGTATAGTTATGTAACTTATTTTTACAATTTTCTTTTTCTGAATAAAAGTTGAATGTTTTAATTTTTATTCAAAAAAACAAAATTCTAAAAAAAAATACAGAACTATTCTTTATATGCACCTTAAAATGCGTGTCAGACACTCTCTAAAAAACGTAAACAATTGAAAGGGACAGAAGGAGTATCTTAGATGTCGCATTATTTGATATATCGTCACACTTCATAATTTTTTAAAATTCTTGCTTTCCCATACTATTTCAAGCTAATTAGGGAGTTGATGTTTAATTAGCAGTTAAGGACAATTTTTTTTCTAGAATTGGTTTCATCGTACTTGAACGTTCTCATCTTAATATTGTCAATTTCAAATCTATCTTTAAATATTTTTAGGCTAGACTTTTTCCTTTCAGGAGTTCGTGCTTATTCTCAAGACTGAAAATATTTTGAATCACATTTGAAGTAATAATAATTAAACTTATTATTATTTCCTGCACAGATAGGTGTTCATAAGGCGGTGGATGCAAAGATAGGTGGAAGACATGGGGATATTCTACAAATAGAATGGATTTGTCCTGCAAAGGTATGAGTTGAAACATTGATATTACATACATTTTGATATCTTTTTAGTTAAAGATGCTATGCACTTTTCTATTATAAGTTCTGATGTTGAATATTACACACGGATTTCAATCACAGTTAACTTTGGATATTAACTGGGGTGTGGCTGCTGGGCAAGAGAGCATAGAGGCTACCCGGAGACGTACCAACTGATCCTAGGTAAAGTTTCTTGTTCTCGAGTCTACTTTTTAAGTTTATCCTAATTTAGCACCTCTGATTATTTTTTTTACTTTTTATTTTAATGTCAGATTTCAGGCGGAGCCCACTGACCATTCAGACAGCACAACCCTGATAATACCCATAGAGGAGAAAGGCAACCTGCTCAACAACAGTTCACCAATCCTGACTACTTCATCAGTGAATGATGAAATAATGTCCATGGCTATTGATGCCGTAAATGCTTTAAATGGCGTCGCATTGGGGCAAGGTGAACCTGTAGTTGATTTGGGCATGTTCATGCAATGGCTCGACACAGATACTGTTCGTAATTTTTCAGCGGGCAAAGTTTCACTGGAATCGAGCCAACAAAATCAGTTCCCAGAGAAAACGCTGATCAGTTTTACTGTGTCGGAGAAAATACTGGAGTAGTCATCCCCAAACCCATTGCTTGGACATCTTCGGTGCCTGCTCAGGATGTTCTTGACCTGGACTTGCTAGCGCGTCTCCTACAGAACCCAGGAGATGTGGAGAAACTAATAAAAATATATGATTCGACAGCTAAAGGAAAGTCATGTGCCAGTGCCATCGCAACCATTCCTGAATAAACTTACCTTTCCAAGGGAAAATACAGCTCCTGGACACAATTCACATTGCATTACTGGTGAATCCTCTGCCCCTTCAATAACCGTTTCTTCAATGGTCACATCAAGCAGCAATAAGAGCCTAATTAACAATAATATACCATTACCAGAAGCAACAATGACCCCAATGTGACCTCTGTATTACTCACCAAGTACCAACTGGGAATCGGATATAGAGATTCAGGGTCAAATCAGTGAAAATGGAACGGTTGCTGGTATGAGAATGAAACCTCCAATATCACCAGTGGCTATATTTTCTTTGCCACAAAACGCCAGCCTACAGCCACCACAAATGGGCTGCCATCCCTTCTGCCTAGGAATCCACCTCTACTCCAGATGCACCCGTACCCTATCTCAGGACAAACTGCTCTGATACCTATACTGGGGACACAACTCGTAACAGCAATGGGTCTGAATCCTTTAGTGAATGATTTGGTTACATTGCTAATGGTCAACCAGCAGGCTGCTGCTAATGTGATAGCCGCCTTTAGTCACTCAACCCGTCCCACGAACTGCTCTTCGTTGCATGCAAACACTCAAATAGTTGGGCAATGACCATCTACGCTGAATCCGTATCAGGAGCCGTGCACGTACTTAAACTCTCCCAGGGGATGTCGAAATGACGCTAATTGCCGATATCTGCACAGCAAGTCCGATGTTGGCTCATTGGGACAGTACTGGATCATTGTACAAAAGAAGGTGGGTGCAACAGAGAAGTCTCGAAGAAGTGTGATGTTGGCTTTACTTATTAGACTAGAGAACTGAAGATGCTTCTCTTTTTAATATCTACTAGCTTAAATGTTAATATTTAAATTTTTTATTTATCAGTTTAGTAGGACAATTTATTTATTTTTTAATAATTAAAATTAGGGGATAATCGTTGTACCAAATTATACCCCATATCTACATAATTATATTAAAAACTAAACAATGAAAGTTTGGTTGGTAAACAATAAAAGTTTGGTTGGTAGTAGGTTGCTCACAGTAATTATTGTAATATTTAAAACAAAACACTTTCATTAATAGATAAATATTCATGATATAATTATAATATGTCTAATGGTTTTCGTTAAAAAAAATAATATATAAAATTCACCCGGAGTGGCTGAACAAAATTATACTATTTATCCAATTTGAAATAAAATTTTTTAAAAACTACATATAATTAGTTGAATTTGAAAAATCAAGCTAAAATAAAATAATAAATATTATTGATCCGGGGTAAATAGGTAAAAATTATTTTCTCTTAGACCGAATGGATAATAAATTTAATTTTGTTTTAGTCTGATGACATTAAATGAGGTAAACGAGTTTTCTTTTATATATTTATTTTATTACAAATTTTCTTTCACATATTTATTTTAGTTTAAGCCTGTTTATTATTTTGTTTAGCTTGATGAAATTATATCGATCTAATAAATTTTTATTGGTCTAGTTTTATTTTTTTATTACAGATTGGATCAATTGTATAAATTTGTTTAGCGTGTTCCGGATGAATATTAGTTATTATTTTTTATTTTGTCCTATCTGTAACGCTCCCAAGTGCTGGAACTCGCAAGGGAAGGAGGACTGTTCCCGGACTTCTGGAAACTCGTCCTGAATGGCATCCACAGCGGCGTCCCAGCCTTCCTTATAACTGACTCGATGAAGGAAGGCATCATGCGCCACCATTAAATTCTTGAACTCCTGAGTGTCCATCCAGCCGTCAAAGGCTTTATCCTTTTGAGCGTTGAGGATAACATTTTCAGCCCGGGCCGTTTCCAAGTCAGAAGTAGATGAGGCAAGTCGGGCTTCAAGGGCCTCTATTCTTTGGTTGGCCTCCTCCAGCTTCTTGTTCGCATCCTCGAGGCCAACCTTCCAAGCCTTGGCTTGGTGAATCGCCCCTTGAAAATGGGCGTTCGCCTACAAGATACACAGCAAAGGTAAGAAATGGAAAAAAATCAAAAAAAAACTACGAATGGCAAAGGAAAAAGACGTACCGTCGCCAAAGCCTGAGCTCCGAAAAGCTCGTTAGCCTCCAAGTCCTGTTGAAGGACAAAGTCTTGATAGTCAACCGGGGAAATGGAATGCATAGACCATTCCTTGGCAAGCGCTGTGTTGCCAACAATCGAATCCTTGCCCTGGATTCCACAAGCAGGTTGGAAGTAAGACCCTGGTTTTTGCTTGGTACGTAAAACTTGGCCGAGGCCTTCTTCGCCTGGTTCCTTTACCTGGAGTAGGAACTCCGGGAAACGATCCCCAAGGCACGGGTCTTTAAACACCTTTCCAGCACGCTTCATCCTGGTCGTTTCCAGGTCTTTAGGCTTTGTAGCCTCCTTAATTTTCTCAGCCACTGCAACAAATAAGATAAGTGAGTTGAGAAGTTAGCAAAGTAGAAGATAAAAGGAACGAAAACAACTAGATAAGGAAGGAAACGTACTCTTCTTAGGGACGGGAGAAAGGCAGCGTTCTACAAGAACGGTCTCCCTGATAAGATCCCAAGAATGGGAAGTCCCATTATCTTGCGTAAGGAGGTTGAAAGCTCTGGTCTCCTCCTCAGACAAAATTATATCGTTTGGGCTCCCATCTACGGCTAGCCCAAAAGACGAGCGAAATAGGGTGCCCCAATCGCCACCCTCCCAAACGACGAACATAAAATCTTTCTTCCACCCCAAGTTGTTGTCAGGGATGGACTTCACGTTCACTATGTGGGGAACGGTTGGGTGCTGGTTTAAAGAAACACACCCCGGATTCTTGTCAGGACTGTTCTTGAACTGGAAAATCTTTCTAAAAACAGCAACAGAGGTAGAGACATTGTGCTTGGTGCATTGCAAAAGATAGCACATAATCAACCTCCAAGAGTTAGGAGGGAGTTGGCAAGGGCTGATGCCCATATCAGCTAGCAAAATAGGGATGAATGGGTGAAAGGGGAGTCTAATACCTGCCCTTAAAGTATCCCTGTAGACGCATATTGCGTCTTTCCTCCACTGACAGGCCCTGTCGGCCGGACTTGCAAGAACTAGCTTGAAAGGATACTTGATTTTGAAATAACCGCTCAACTTGTCCAACTCCTTTGGATCCCGCAAGGCACTGATATGGTCGTGTGCGTCTAGATGCGCATCTGACGGGTTCTCGTCCCCTCGTGTGTTGATCATATATATCAATCAAGGAAGTGTACCTTGACCGAATGGGGAATTCATTGGACTTTCTGGCCACATTCATCTTGGCCAAACGGGTCATTTTCTTATCAGCCATCTGGAAAAAAAGGCACATAAGGAGACAATTCTAAAACGCAAACTATGCAAAAACAAGCACAAGAAGTAAAGGGAGAAGTCTTACCTGAAGTAATGCTCCTAAAAAGGCTTTGGGGATTAAGATACTCCGACCTACTGTTATTGCTCTGAGATTCTTAACAAAAGAAGAAAGAAGGAGAATTTAGAAATGAGAAAGTGAGGAGCAGTAGACTCTACTCACTCCTTTATATAGGTGAAAAACTGAAGTTGAAGGGACAAAAAGCCCAGTAAGTATAAAGGCCCAAAGAAAAAAGCCAATAAATGGAACATTCCAGAATATTCCAAGGAATTCCAAAGAAATTAAATAAAAATTCCCGAGAATTCTAGAGAATTCTAAAGAAGGTGTTTTAATATATTAAGCCCAGATTAATAAGAGGCCCAATGGGAGGCTCAAATCCAATTAGGATTTGGAAAAATAAAAAGCCCAAATCCAATTAGGATTTGGAAAAATAAAAAGCCCAAATCCAATTAAGATTTGGAAAAATAAAAAGCCCAAATCCAATTAAGATTGGGAAAATAGAAGGCCCAAATCCAATTAGGATTTGGGAAAATAGAAGACCCAAATCAAAGCCCTAAAAAAGATAAGGCCCAATCCAAATTGGATAAGAAGGAAGCCCAATAAGACCAGAATTGAGGTCGAGTTCTAAGTCGTGAATTCTGCTCGAATTCTTTTAAACAGACACCCAGAAATTATGGGTATAATGGATCAGGATTGAGGTCGAATTTCAGCTCGTGAATTCTGTTCGAATTCTTTCGAATAGACACCCGAAAATTAAGGGTATAATAGAACTGGATTGAGGTCGAAAGCTAGGATCGAGGTCGAATTCCTGAATCAAGCATAATATTTTTCAAGAATGGGGTCCAGAAACCTAGACTAAAATCCAGGTCGAAGAATCGACTAGGATCCTGGTCGAAACCCAGGTCGTGAATCCTAGCCGAAACCTAACGACCAGGAAGCAAATAAGCGCAGAAGTCTCGACTAAGAGCTAGGTCAAAGGTTTGACTAGGATCCTGGTCGAAACCCAGGTCGTGGATCCTAGTCGAAACCAAACGACCAGGAAGCAAAGAAAGACACTAGTTTTCGACCAAAATCCAGGTCGAAGGTTCGACTAGGATCCGGGCACTACAAGAAAAAAGTCCATAGACATCGCTTTTTGGCCGATGTCTATGCTGTTTCCCAACCGATGTTGATGTCGGTGATGTCTATTCTAGACATCGGTGAATACCCGATGTCTATACTCGATTAGACATCGATTTTAGTTAAAAAACAGATGTCTATGTGTTGATTATTTACATAAAATGCTATAAGTAAAATATTTAATAACTAAATTACACCTAATTAAACATGTTAAACATATCATGAGCTAAGTTTTTTGTCAGAAAAATATCAATTTTAGTGAAATATACTGATGTCTATGTGATGATTTTTTACAAAAAATGCTATAACAAAATTATTTAATAACTAAATTACACCTATTAAAACATATTAAACATATATTGAGCTATGTTTTTTATCACAAAAACATCGATAATTTTGACAGAGGTGATGCAAAATGACATATTAAACATCTCTTTCTTTAATGAAAGGTGATGTCTAATTTAGCGTATAGACATCAGTGTTTTCTAGAATGAAGTGATCTCTATGTATCATTTAGACGTGAACATGTTAGTCTTTAACATCAGTTATTTGTCTGAAACTGATGTACATTGTATGTTTTTGACATCAGTTTTGTTTGGTTAAGAGTGATGTTTATAATGTTACTTGACATCAGTTTAATCTTAAACAAAGTGATTTCTATATTTCATTTAAACTTGAACTTGGATTTCTTTGACATCAGTTTTTTACCTTAAAGTGATGTACATTATCTTTTTTGACATCAGCTTTTCTTAATTAAAAGTGATGTGTAAAAAGTTTATAGACCAAATTATGTAAAGTTTTACATCACTAATTGTATAATTGTTGTCTGAGAACGTCAACCAAAATAGTAAAACATATGATCTGAAATCTAAACTATTACATTCTCCAGAAACCAACTGAAGACATTCAGTCTAATGAAAATTGTAAGATAGTTTTTTCACTATCCCGTTTTGAACACTCTTCAAAATCTGAGACATAAATCCTCTCTACACAAGACAACAAGGGTCCATATAAATTCCCATTATTTAGATATCTCAACAACTGCAGAGGACAAGATGAGCAAGCCGCTTTATCCCAAGCAAGCAAATACGATCCTCCACTTACTGGATATATGCCATGTGCACGATCAAATCGACCACATGGGTGCTGCATTAACCACCCAAAAAGACATATGTAAAAGAATTTAACAGTCAACTTAGACGTATTTCAAGTTGTGCATACTGGGTCTACTTGTTTGTTACTAAGTTTTGATTACTTATGAGTTTCTATTTACTTGTGTCGGAGTGCATTTTCAGAAGCATTAGAGGAAGAAGTGAGAGAAATCATCAATAACATATCCTAAAACAACTCAAGAAACTTTGCTGCACTTCCAAACCAAGTCAAACAACAACATTCAGACATAAAAAATTAATATTATTCCAACGTTCAGACAATTATTTACCTAGGTAGTATGCGTTTCTTAGCAAGTGCAGGCTCCCATTATTGTTTTCATCAACAAGAATATCTATTATACTATTTGAGTTTCAGGACCAGCAGGTGAACTACAAGGTCAAATATGATTACTAACTGCAGACTATGAATTCCTGGGTTGAAATAACATAGATTATTAAAAAGAGCACAACATAATCGCCTCTCAAGTTAAAAGGTGAGGTGGAACTTGTCATCAAAATTGATGACCTAGTCAACCACCTGTTTATAACTGGAGTAGATTTAGAACAATGATTTCTGGCATTCTAAAGACCAAAAGCTCCCTTGAAAATATATGGCAAGTACGAAAATGCAAACTTATATAAAACCAGTTTTAAATAAGGACGTTTGTGACAAGAAATGCACAGATGCACCCATGATATATTTGTTGAGTATGACAACATAACTGATACAAGCAACTATGTACAGCCAATTCCTTTTAGCAATAATAACTACTGTAAGCAGTTTAGAATAAGGAAATTTTGAATTACCCCTATGGAATCACTCATTGATTTCATTGAACATGCAGAAGCAGAACAGGGTCGCACTGCAACTTTTTCAAGGAGCAGAGAATCTAGGAGGTGGTTGTGGGCTTTTGGATGATGAACGACATACATTGAGCTTGCTTAATGTTATCAAAAGCCAGGCACCGGATGTAAGCACTAGGATATGCCTTCTTGCATTCCGTGATTTCATGGAGGACTTGAGATGCGTCCGTGCAACCAAACATGGGAAGCTTCCACATTGTTCAGTACCTCCTATCGTAGTAGTTAGGAATTCTGCTGTTCTCGCGATAAATATACCCCAGCTGTAGACAAAAATGTTCAGAACAAGAGATCAGTATTTCAACCCCTGCTTAACAAAAAACTTCAGACCACAGAGTATTGCTTCAAGCCATTGATTTATATAATGATTTTGTGCATGCAAGAGAGAAAAGAAACAGAAAGTTCATCTCCAGAGATGGCAATTTCAAGATTGAACAAAATTATTTATCAGTGCCACAATTTGGATTGCATTTATAGAAAATTTGATAACATCGGACACACAATGAATATTTTCTATATAAAAATATGCAGTTTCTAACATTGGAGTCAAGTTCTATCACTATCAACTATCAAGAAACAAGACACCTGCTAAACTGAAAGTTTACAACATAATTTAAATTATGATAAAGAGTGGATGCAAATAGCAAATTTTTTTAAGAATTAGTGGTTGTATTCCAGATGTTATCTTTGCCAAACAAAGGGAGCTCACAATACAATTCAATTACCAGAAGTCACACTTTCTGCAATAACTAGTTGTCATATCTCTTTAACACTTAAAATTGATGCAATTGTAGATAAAAGCAATTAAGAACTATCTAGCTGAACAAAAACTGTAGAACATTTCCAGTAGGATATGTATTAATCATACTAATAAAGAAATTATGAAGTATCTATTTTACTGCATCAAATTCAAGGCATGGAATCCATCCTTTTTTCATCATGTAATCAATTTCCCTAGCGATTGAATCATCGGTGAGAGGTGGAAGGTAGGAGAGAGTCTCAAACTTCTTGTTATCAATCAGATTCCAAGTCTGTTTACACACAAACGAGAGCCAACTATAAGCAGTACAAAAGGTGGTAATATAAACAGCTTAAAAAAAAATTAAAAATAAAAATACAAGTTCCGATCAAAGTACCTTCATACAGTGAGTTTTAGATCCATTCGAAACAGTCTTCCTGTTCCACGCAACTGAATCCTTCATCTGAAACAGCTTTGGCGGGATAGGTTTCAAGCCAACATAGGTGGATCCAGCCACCAGAGCCGAAAAGCTTGCAGCAGACATAATTGATTTATTACCAAACTGATCTAGAGCACAACTGGAAACACAAAACTAGAGACTAGCACAAGAAGTGATTCTATTGATTTTATTTACGCGATATGTATTGTGCATTTTCACCCAAAATAACAGGATACTGCTCCAACCTAACTTGGGTTACCCAAGTACCATAAAAACCAAAGCGGTCCCACCACCTGAAATAGCCAGTAACCCCACAGCAAGAAGAGCTTATTTCCATCCAAATTGATATTGTGCCAAGGTCCCTGCATTAGAAACAGTGCTAATAGGAGTATTTGCTGCGGGTTCCAAAGCCTGATCTTTTGCAAAATTGATGACTTCGGATTCCTGTCTACATTAATATACATAATGGCTAAAACTCAATTACCAAGACTATTACCCATCCCCTAAGAATTTTGCCAACATTACTAAAAAGGAAGCCTGGATTTGAATTAAATAAGTTACATCCTGCTGGTTGACCAGTTGAAACTGGTGGGGTTTGATCCTGCCATCGAAAAGAAGATGTTTTCATGATTAAGAATAATAAAATTACTTATCTGAACACAGGACTTCATCTATATCCTCCTTTGTAAGGCCCTTCTTCTCAAAGAGGAACGTCTGTACAGGACAGGAAATCCCTTAATTTTTAGATGTAAAAGAAATTTGACAGCATTCTCCAGTTGATCTTCCCGAATTGGTTCTGAGTTCACAAACACAGATAAAACCTTGGTATCTTGATGGACCTTGTAAACTCCAAGACTGTTATTAACAGAGTAGCAATGCTTAGCACAATTTAACATAACTTAAATTACAAAAACAATAGCAGTATAATGGACCATGGGGGTGAAAGGACCATTCTTGAGGATCTGAATGTATAATGGATTGGCCATGCTGATGAACAACATCATTTTCTTTTTCCATAGTGTGTAGTTAGATATGTGAAAGGTAGGAATTTTGATACTGCTAAACTTCTGTGTATTCATTCTTCCAAGTTCTTTAATCTGTTTGCTTTCAGATTTTGCTTTGATACCACTTGTTAGGTAATGAATAAAACACAGCCGGGGGGGGGGGGTGAATGTGTTTTGGATTATTTTTAAGCTTTTTGAACTATTATGGATGGTGAACAAAGTAATCTAACTGTAGAGATAATATGTTGTAACATGAATAATGAAACATGCACATGAATACACTATCTTTTAAAACTCACTTAATTTATATTAAAATCATGTATGTCTTGCTACAAATTTATGGGTTCTTAGTTGATAAATAACTTAGCTTCTCCCTTGAGAGTTACAAGATTTTCTAGATCTATTTTATTACTTCTAAAACAAAGCATCCAGTGTTTACTTTATAGAACAGTAAACACAGGTTTTACACAACATGCAATATCATGTACTAAACCCTACTTTAAGTTAACTAAAACTTCTTCTTCTGGATTAGTGTATCTTTGCAAATCGTGCATGTCTTTGAATTCTGCATTGTTAGTTAATCTTGGCCTCTAATCTTGTAATCTTCAAGCTTCGTTTTGTAAACGTTTCAAATCAGTGATTGATAATCTTAGATATTCAATTGATCTGCATTCTGTACTTGAGTTTTACATCGAGATCTCCAGTTTGTTATATAGGAAACTCGACATATCGATAAGTATAATGGCTTATCGAGATCTCTTATTACTCTATAATTGTTTTGACTTGTTGAAGTCTCTGAGTTCTCTATAAGAGAATTAGGCTTGTCGAGGTCTCCAATCTTAATGTCTTCATTTTGACTTATCGATATGTCTGAGTTCTCTAGTGAGGAAATGACTTTTCGATATCTCAGAGTTCTCTAGTGAAATTTTGACTTATCGATATCTCAGAGATGTCTCGTGATATTTTGACTTGCCAATATCCCAGAATTCTCTAGTGAAGAAATGACTTGTCGATATCTCCAATCTTCATGTCTTCAATTTGCCTTATCGATATCTCTAAGACTTCTCTATAAGCTTTTCTTGACTTCTCGATAAGTCATTCTGGAGTACTCGAACGACTTCTCTATAAGACTTAATATGTGACTTGTAGATTTCTTAACTTAGAATGTTTTTCCCAAAAAAGATTTATTCAACTACAAGCTTCTTCACATTGTCTCTGAGCCATGATCTTCATGATCTTCTTCTAGAGTTTATTCTTAGGTTTGAGACTATATACATAAAAATACTATAGTCTAATCTATTTACACTTTACAGACTTAAGTGATACAATACAAAATGCAAACTTAGATTACCATACAACTTACTTCGGGCTGTCAATTTGACATAGTCTTGTTAAAGTGCTGGCATGTCTTGCACAACAAAGTTTGTTATAACGGAAGAAAGAAAGATTATATTGAACGTAAAGAAAGAAACACAAATAGGTAAAAGAGAAATTTTTATTTAATCTTGAGGATACAGATTACATCATATGTTTAGGTTATGACAAATCTTAACCTAACAAATCTCTTAGGCGGTTAAAGAAAAATTCAAAAAATGGGCTTAAAAACGCTGATTCAAGGCATATTCTAACAAATCTCCACCTTGACTTGAATTCTCTCACCAAATAGATGTTTCAGATGCACCATAATAACTCCAAATATACAAGAAAAAATTATTCTGCCTCATATTTTGCTTCAGGTCCCAGATTAACAACTTAGAACATTTAGCAAGTCAAAACAATTTTTGAACCTGCCACATGGACCGACTTGGTGAACATATCAGCGAGACTATCAAACAGTACCCGCTTTCTTCACCTTAACCTTAATATCTCAAATTTATGTGCTTAGTCTGCTCATGATGGACTTGATCCTTGGCTAAGCATATTACAGTAAGACTATCACAATACACAAAAGCCTGATCATGATGCATACCAAGATCACTAACTAGTCCTTTCAACCATATTCCCTCTTTAGCAGCTTCAGTCAATGCCATGTACACTGCTCAGTAGAGATAAAATAACTGTAGGCTGCAGAGTTTCCCTTCGACTAACAACTAAACCACTCAGAGTAAATACATAACCAGTCGTAGACATCCTGATATCAACATCTCCAGCATACCCAACATTTTATGTACTTAAATCTTCTCCATTGAGGCACCTTTTTCATGTATGAAGGGCAAATCTTACTTCTTCTAGTGATAAAATATCTTTCCCAACAATGAAATTCTCATAAGACAATGGCAAAAACAATAAAGAAATTGGTCAACATCCTCATCTTCTAATTTAACATCTATATTTCAAAAATCTAACAAAATAGTATTTAACCTATCAAGATCAATCCCTAAGAAATATACATTCCTGCATAAGCAGGCTGAACAGACGTTGCTTGAGAAGCAATTAGTTGGTTATGGACTTTGTCATATATAAAACTTTCCAAGTTTCATTCACAGGCTGGCCGCAGTTTCTTGATCAGCTATCTTAGTGATGACGTCATCAGCCAAATATATCATGATTATCGAATGTGCCTTCTCCTCCAAACTATTCGATTCCCTGTTATTTGCACCCTGTTTAGATTTTTCCGAAAGTGGTGCCTACAGTCCTTGCTGCTTTAGCAAGGCTCACATCTTGATCTGTCATAGACCGAAATTATTTCTCCCAATGAATCTATCAATCTTCATGTTTAAAGAAGACACCTTTTTGTCAAACAGATTCATGAAACTTTAAAACCCAAAAGAACTAGCCTTAGCTCTGAGTACCGATTTGTTCTAACGGAAGCAAGAAAGATTATAATAAACTTAAAGAAATTTAATCTTAAGGATACAGATTACAACATAAGTTTAGGTTATGACCTAGAGAGTTTATATAACACATTAGGTTGTTATGAAAAAACCCAAAAAAGTCCAAAACGCTAACTCAGGGCATATCCAAACAAAGTTTTTTTAAATATATTCAAAGAGATTGTAGGAAATTCCTGGTAGGAATTTACGTGGGCGTCTGGTCTATTTCCTACCAAATATCCTCATTTCCTACCAAATTCATGTATATTATGAATTTGCAATAAATATCTTATGCTTAAAAACTACTATTCGGTAGGGGTGCACGCGGGTCAAGTTAGGCGGATCACGAACAAAACTCTAACCCAATTCATTTAATTCAGTTATATATATTTAACCCCATTAAAGTAAGTTTAAATTTTATCGAGTTGGGTCGACTAGATTTTTGGTCAGTTTGGTTCGGTTTAGGTTGGGTAATATAAGCTACTAGGCAAATTAATTTATTTTGTGTCATCCGTGTTGGATTTTTAACGCAGCGAGGGCATGGAAAAACACTTTTATACATACAAAATCCAAATAAAAGCATATAAATCGTGAATAAAAATTCGAGGGATCGAATCTAACCTTTTAAAATAATTCGGAGACAACGATCAGAGATCCTTAGCAGTTGCTCCTCAAGTGTGAAGCACTCCACCGGTATCCACCAAGAAAACGATGTTAAGGAGGAGGAAGAAGGTGGAGAGAATTGGGTTTTTCAAACTTTTTGGGTTTTCGGGTTAGCATGTGGGTAAGAATAAAATAGGGTCTATAATAGTGTATTTATAGGCAAAATTTTCAGCTGAAATTTTCCCATAAATAATATTATTATTATCCCATTTATTATTCTCATTAATAATTAAAACACCTTTTAATTATTAATCCTTTTTCTAAACACTTTAGAAATAATTCTCTCTCTTGATTTAATTTCCAAAAATTAAATCCTTAATTAATAATATTAAGAACTTTTCTTAATTAATTTATAATCAATTAAATCTCATTTAATCAATTATTAAATTTTCCAATTAATTAATTTCATAAATAAATAATTATTAGCCATTATTAATTAATTCCTCCACCATTAAATCATTCTCTTTTTATGGTGTGACCCTGTAGGTTCAATATTAAGCCGGTAGTAAAATAAATAATAATAAAACTATTTTATCATTAGTAATATAAATTCTCTAATTTATTAAATATGATTAATTAATTAATCATATTTATTCTACATCGTGAGGGATACTTCTCAGCATATCGCCACTATCCGGATAATATGAATTCACTGCTCAGAATACCAAGAACCTATTCAGTGAATAGTTACCGTACAATAAACTCCTTCTACCCTACAATGTCCGATTAAATACAAGGCATGGATCTCGTGTCAAGCCTATCTAATTCAATCACTTTGCTTACCATTTACTATGCGTAGTTCTATGTAAATTAGAAACTCCTTTCTAATTTCATTTACTATGGCCAGAGATTCCTGAACTAGCATAAGTGGATCAGCGTTGAACATCGCTTCCTTCACTAGAAGGGGTAGATCCTTTATTGATCATACACTATCTTCGTGTACAAATTCCTATACCCAGAAGAGCCCTAATAATTGTCCCTGGAGACTAAGAACTAAACCAAAGCATAGTTCAGTGTACACAACATGACTATGATGACCTCAAGTCTAAGGATACTTGTACAACTATCACTATATGAACAACTGCTGACACGTGAGTGAACTCCATCAGTTGTTCAGCCGTGCGAGTCATGTTCAGTGAACTTATTCCATAATAAGCACCTACATACTAGCTATAGTGTCACCACACAAATGTCTATGAGAACAGACATCCTTCATAATGAAGCAAGCATAGTATGTACCGATCTCTGCAGATTATTAATTACCAGTTAGTAATCCTACGACCAGGAACTATTTAAGTTTAGAGTTATCATCTTTTTAGGTCTCACTATTATGATCTCATCATAATCCATAAAAAGCTTTACTCTAAACTATGGTATATCTTATTTAAACACTTAAATAGATAGAGCCCGTAATAAAAACAAAACAAGTCTTTTATTAATATCAATGAAATCAAAACAGATTACACAGGAAGTTATTCCTAAATCCTAATACATGATTGGACTTAGGACATATTCCTTTCAATCCGTCAAGCAACAAATCAACTTTCCCAAAACTTTCCTATAATAAAAAAATAATAAAATAAAAACATAAAAATTACTTGAATTGTATGTAACAAAGCATTCTTGTTACATGCATACGATCACATGGAATACTGACTTTTCGTTTATTAAATTAAGTCATATAAACTTATAAGAAAAAGACTAAATGAACTCAAAAGAAGTAGGTGTGCGGGTCAAGTTGGAATCGGTAGGTTGCACGCAAAACCCTAAACTAACCCATTTAATTCAATTTTAATAATATTTAACATGATTCAATTTCGGTTTGAATTTTTTAGGTTGGTTTAAGGCGGGTTAGGTCCGGTAGGGTCGGTTAGGTCGGGTTTCAAAACCCATGGTCACCCATACTATCCGAAATTAGGTTTAATTTGATTGTTATTTGTGGTGATAATGTTGTATATGTTGTATATACTATATTTATACCAAATTTTAATTTTATTAAGATTTTTTCACTACTAGAAAAAAGACCTTAGACATCGGTTAAAAACCGATGTCTATGTAAAAAATGTATGATGTCTTCACGACTGATGTTAAATATATTTTCTCATAGACATCGGTTAAAAACCGATTTCTATGTAATATTACACATCGTTTCTGGAAAATTTCTGATGTCTAATTCACATTGATGTTATATAATTGTGTAATGTCAAGTTCAGAAATGTAATATTATGATGATTAGACCTATTTAAAACTATAACACACAAGCAATATTTATAAAACAACATCGATTACAAATAAAAAACAGATATCTATAACCTATTAGACATCGGTTGTATTTAAAGAACCGATGTTAATTTGAACAATAGACATTGATTGTTTTCTAAATAACCGATGTCAATTTGAACAATAGACATCGTTTATTTTTTAAATAACGATGTTAATATGATAAATAGACATCAGGTGTTTATTTTTGAATTGATGTTATTGCCTTGTTTATATGCTAATATCCCTTCATTAACATCGAATATTAGACAATTATTAAAAAACTTAAATCTCAAAACTCAACCAATGCATATATTATTACTCAATTGAATTCAAGATCAACAAATTCTCAATGTGTACAACTAATATCAAATATGTTCATCATTCTAAACAAAGTACAACTAATGTGTAAAATTAACCATATTTCTATTTCTAGTACTCAAGTCATCCCCTTTCATGCGGGCTCCAATTTTCTTTACCATGCTTCCAATCAATAAAAAGATATATGTCTCGCCTAAAAATTTTCCAATCCTTTAAAAGATATCTGATGCATAAACTGAAACAGTGATTAGGGAATCAATTAGTATGTATCAGTTAATAAGGTAGGTGACACTAAATAAATGGAGGACATGTGCTCACCCTTGACTCATCAAACTTGTACCAGGTGTTTGGAGCAGAACTAAGGAAAGAGTAGTAATGCCCTGAAGTAGCATATAGATCTCAAAACTACTATAAATACATAAATGGTGAGCAGATACTAAAGTTATAATTAAATGGTTATAGAACATGAAGCATTAAAAAATTTCCAATATTATGCATGATATCAAACTTGTGGTCAATGCGGGAGAACACCTCAGCCACACTGGTGGAGTTTGAAATCATGCAGACAGCCCTCTAAACCTTGGCAAGGTCTCCGCCAGGAACAACAGTAGGGGACTGATAGTCGATTCATACTTGAATCCAGTTGGGCACCAGTCAACAAACTGAATTGTCAGCTAGGTCTTGATAGTTGCAACAACTGCATTGACATCCTTGGGGACAACATCACCACGATACATCAAATAGCAATCCATGTACTTCCCATGACGAGGATCACACTTGGCCATCATGGAGGATGGCTCAAACGCAGTGTTGGTTATATCAGCCACAGAGAGTTGCTCATGGTATGCCTTTTCAACTGATATGACAGGGGCATATGATGAAAGCATGAAATGGATCCGTGGATATGGGACCAAGTTGGTCTGGAACTCAGTCATATCCATATTATAGCACCATCAAATCGCAGAGATGCAGTCAAGGAGGAAATCATCTGAATTAAACATATACAGACCAAATGATTAGGAATACTAAAGAACTAGCATTAGAACAAATTCAGAAAATATAATTCCCCTATATCATCTTCCCCAAGAGAATGAGCAAAAATGTTTGGGTGTGTTTCATGAAGTTCAAAAAATGTACACAGGTCCAGATAAGAATGGAAAAAAACAAAAAAATTTAGATAAAATCATGAAGAGTGATACCTGAGAAACAAGCCTGTTAAGGTTGGTGTAGGTGGGACGCTCAATGTCTAGCGAGCGCCTACAAATGTCATAAATGGCCTAATTGTCCAGAAGAATAGAGATATCAGTGTGTTCCGGGAGTGAATGGGTTGAAAGGACATTGTTGTAGGGTTCAACGACAGAAGTTGAAACCTGTGGTGATGGGTAGACAGTAAACCCAAATTTGGACTTTTTCCCATAGTGAATCAACACTTCTTCCTTGCAGTTTTCACAAATGAACTTTGTATCTGGATCTTCTATCTTTTTAAGCTTTGTAAACGATTCAAGAGCATCCTGGAGGTGGTTACATCTTTAATCTCCAGGCTCAAATCAATGGAGGGCTCATAAGTATCAGATAAGTGCTCGCAATTACAACATTTCAGCTGA
>NW_027421463.1:0-6285 GCF_009905375.1 Apium graveolens
GAATGGAACTCGGTTTCCGAATATCCTCGTAGGGGTAGTACACGAGGTATGGAGCAAAAATGAGTCAGGCCATTTTTTCAATTTCTTTTCATAATTTGTCCCTAAGGATTTATGAAATTGCATTCGCGTCCATTCGGGGTCGTCCGAAGTGAATCGAGCTGAAACGAATGGAACTCGGTTTCCCGAATAAACACGAGGTATGGAGCAAAAATTGAGGCGGCCCATTTTTTTGGATTTCTTTTCATAATTTGTCCCTATGGATTTATGAAATTGCATTCGCGTCATTCGGGGTCGTCCGGAAGTGAATCGGAGCTGAAACGAATGGAACTCGGTTTCGAATAATCCTCGTAGGGGTAGTACACGAGGTATGGAGCAAAATTGAACCGGCCCGTTTTTGGATTTCTTTTCATAATTTGTCCCTATGGATTTATGAAATTGCATTCGCGTCCATTCGGGGTCGTCCGTGAATCGAGCGAACGAATGGAACTCGGTTTCCGAATAATCCTCGTAGGGGTAGTACACGAGGTACGGAGCAAAATTGAGGCGGCCCGTTTTTTGGATTTCTTTTCATAATTTGTCCCTCTCGATTTATGAAATTGCATTCGCGTCCATTCGGGGTCGTCCGAAGTGAATCGAGCTGAAACGAATGGAACTCGGTTTCCGAATAATCCTCGTAGGGGTTGTACACGAGGTACGAGCAAAAATTGAGGCGCCGTTTTTTGGATTCTTTTCATAATTTTCCCTATGGATTTATGAAATTGCATTCGCGTCCATTCGGGGTCGTGCGGAAGTGAATCGGAGCTGAACGAATGGAACTCGGTTTCCGAATAATCCTCGTAGGGGAGTACACGAGGTATGGAGCAAAAATTGAGGCGGCCCTTTTTTTGAATTTCTTTTCATAATTTGTCTATGGATTTATGAAATTGCATTCGGTCGATTCGGGTCGTCCAGACTGAATCGGAGCTGAAACGAATGGAACTCGGTTTTGAATAATCCTCGTAGGGGTTGTACACGAGGTATGGAGCAAAAATTGAGGCGTCCCATTTTTTGGATTTCTTTTCATAATTTTCCCTATGGATTTATGAAATTGCATTCGTGTCCATTCGGGGTCGTGCAAGTGAATCGGAACTGAAACGAATGGAACTCGGTTTCCGAATAATCCTCGTATGGGGTAGTACACGAGGTATGGAGCAAAAATGAGGCGACCGTTTTTTCATTTCTTTTCATAATTTGTCCCTATGGATTTATGAAATTGCTTTCGCGTCCATTGGGGTCGTCGGAAGTGAATCGGAGCTGAAACGAATGGAACTCGGTTACCCGAATAATCCTCGTAGGGGTAGTACACGAGGTATGGAGCAAAAATGAGGCGGCCGTTTATTCAATTTTTTCATAATTTGTCCCTATGGATTTGAAATTGCATTCGCGTCCATTCGGGGTCGTGCGGAAGTGAATCGGAGCTGAATCGAATGGAACTCGGTTTCCGAATAATCCTCATACGGGGTAGTACACGAGGTATGGAGCAAAAATTGAGGCGGCCCTTTTTTTGAATTTCTTTTCATAATTTGTCCGTATGGATTTATGAAATTGCATTCGCGTCGATTCGGGGTCATCCAGAAGTGAATCGGAGCTGAAACGAATGGAACTCGGTTTCTGAATAATCCTCGTAGGGGGTTGTACACGTGGTATGGAGCAAAAATTGAGGCATCCCATATTTTGGATTTCTTTTTATAATTTATCCCGATTGATTATGAAATTGCATTCGCGTCCATTCGGGGTCCGGAAGTGAATCGGTGCTGAAACAATGGAACTCGGTTTCCGAATAATCCTAGTAGGGGTAGTACACGAGGTATGGATCAAAAATTGAGGTTGGCCATTTTTTGATTTCTTTTCATAATTTGTCCCTACGGATTTATGAAATTGCATTCGCGTCCATTCGGGGTCGTCCGGAAGTGAATCAGCTGAAACGAATGGAACTCGGTTTCCGAATATACCTCGTAGGGGTAGTACACGAGGTATGGAGCAAAAATGAGTCAGGCCATTTTTTCATTTCTTTTATAATTTGTCCCTATGGATTTATGAAATTGCATTCGCGTCCATTCGGGGTCGTCCGGAAGTGAATCGGAGCTGAAACGAATGAACTCGGTTCCGAATAATCCTCGTAGGGGTAGAACACGAGGTATGGAGCAAAAATTGAGGCGGCCCATTTTTTGGATTTCTTTTCATAATGTGTCCCTATGGATTTATGAAATTGCATTCGCGTTCATTCGGGGTCGTCCGGAAGTGAATCGGAGCTGAAACGAACGGAACTCGGTTTTCGAATAATCCTCGTAGGGGTAGTACACGAGATATGGAGCAAAAATTGAACGGCCCGTTTTTTGGATTTCTTTTCATAATTTGTCCCTATGGATTTATGAAATTGCATTCGCGTCCATTCGGGTCGTCCGAAGTGAATCGAGGCTGAAACGAATGGAACTCAGTTTCCCGAATAATCCTCGTAGGTGGTTGTACACGAGGTACGGAGCAAAAATTGAGCGGCCCACTTTTTGGATTTCTTTTCATAATTTGTCCCTATGTATTTATGAAATTGCATTCGCGTTCATTCGGGGTCGTCCGGAAGTGATCGGAGCTGAAACGAATGGAACTCGGTTTCCGAATAATCGTCGTAGGGGGTAGTACACGAGGTATGGATCAAAAATTGAGGTTGGTCGTTTTTTTGATTTCTTTTCATAATTTGTCCCTACGGATTTATGATATTGCATTTCCGTCCATTCAGGGTCGTCCGAAAGTGAATCAGAGCTGAAACGAATGGAACTCGGTTTCCGAATATACCTCGTAGAGGGTAGTACACGAGGTATGGAGCAAAAAATGAGTCAGGCCATTTTTTTCAATTTCTTTATAATTTGTCCCTAAGGATTTATGAAATTGCATTCGCGTCCATTCGGGTCGTCCGGAAGTGAATCGGAGCTGAAACGAATGGAACTCGGTTCCCGAATAAAACACGAGGTATGGAGCAAAAATTGAGGCGTCCCATTTTTTGGATTTCTTTCATAATTTGTCCTATGGATTTATAAATTGCATTCGCGTTCATTCGGGGTCGTCCGGAAGTGAATCGGAGCTGAAACGAATGGAACTCGGTTTTCGAATAATCCTCGTAGGGGTAGTACACGAGGTATGGAGAAAAGCGAAATTGAACGGCCCGTTTTTGGATTTCTTTTCATAATTTGTCCCTATGTATTTATGAAATTGCATTCGCGTCCATTCGGGTCGTCCGAAGTGAATCGAGGCGAAACGAATGGAACTCGGTTTCTCCGAATAATCCTCGTAGGTGGTTGTACACGAGGTACGGAGCAAAAATTGAGGCGGCCCGCTTTTTTGGATTTCTTTTCATAATTTGTCCCTCTCGATTTATGAAATTGCATTTGCGTCCATTCGGGGTCGTCCGGAAGTGAATCGAGGCTGAAACGAATGGAACTCGGTTTCCGAATAATCCTCGTAGGTGGTTGTACACGAGGTACGAAGCAAAAATTGAGGCGAACCATTTTTTGGATTCCTTTTCATAATTTGTCCCTATGGATTTATGAAATTACATTCGCGTCCATTCGGGGTCGTGCGGAAGTGAATCGGAGCTGAAACGAATGGAACTCGGTTTCCGAATAATCCTCGTAGGGATAGTACACGAGGTATGGAGCAAAAATTGAGGCGGCCCTTTTTTGAATTTCTTTTCATAATTTGTCTGTATGGATTTATGAAATTGCATTCGGGTCGATTCGGGGTCGTCCAACTGAATCGGAGCTGAAACGAATGGAACTCGGTTTTGAATAATCCTCGTAGGGGTTGTACACGAGGTATGGAGCAAAAATTGAGGCGTCCCATTTTTTGGATTTCTTTTCATAATTTTCCCTATGGATTTATGAAATTGCATTCGTGTCCATTCGGGGTCGTGCGAAAGTGAATCGGAACTGAAACGAATGGAACTCGGTTTCCGAATAATCCTCGTATGGGTAGTACACGAGGTATGGAGCAAAAATGAGCGACCGTTTTTTCAATTTCTTTTCATAATTTGTCCCTATGGATTTATGAAATTGCTTTCGCGTCCATTGGGGTTCGTCCGGAAGTGAATCGGAGCTGAAACGAATGGAACTCGGTTACCGAATAATCCTCGTAGGGGATAGTACACGAGGTATGGAGCAAAAATGAGGCGGCCGTTTATTCAATTTATTTCCATAATTTGTCCCTATGGATTTATGAAATTGCATTCGCGTCCATTCGGGGTCGTGCGGAAGTGAATCGGAGCTGAATCGAATGGAACTCGGTTTCCGAATAATCCTCGTAGGGGTAGTACACGAGGTATGGAGCAAAAATTGAGGCGGCCCTTTTTTGAATTTCTTTTCATATTTTGTCCGTTGGATTTATGAAATTGCATTCGCGTCGATTCGGGTCATCCGAAGTGAATCGGAGCTGAAACGAATGGAACTCGGTTTCTGAATAATCCTCGTAGGGGGTGTACACGTGGTATGGAGCAAAATTGAGGCATCCCGTTTTTTGGATTTCTTTTTATAATTTATCCCGATGATTTATGAAATTGCATTCGCGTCCATTCGGGGTCGTCCAAAGTGAATCGGTGCTGAAACAAATGGAACTCGGTTTCCGAATAATCCTAGTAGGGGTAGTACACGAGGTATGGATCAAAAATTGAGTTGGCCATTTTATTGATTACTTTTCATAATTTGTCCCTACGGATTTATGAAATTGCATTCGCGTCCATTCGGGGTCGTCCGGAAGTGAATCAGAGCTGAAACGAATGGAACTCGGTTTCCGAATATACCTCGTAGAGGGTAGTACACGAGGATGGAGCAAAAAATGAGTCAGGCCATTTTTTCAATTTCTTTTTATAATTTGTCCCTATGGATTTATGAAATTGCCTTCGCGTCCATTCGGGGTCGTCCGGTGTGAATCGGAGCAGAAACGAATGGAACTCTTTCCCGAATAAAACACGAGGTATGGAGCAAAAATTGAGGCCCCGTTTTTTGGATTTCTTTCATAATTTGTCCCTATGGATTTATGAAATTGCATTCGCGTTCATTCGGTCGTCCGGAAGTGAATCGGAACTGAAACGAATGGAACTCGGTTTTTCGAATAATCCTCGTAGGGGGTAGTACACGAGGTATGGAGCAAAAATTGAACCGGCCCGTTTTTTGGATTTCTTTTCATAATTTTTCCCTATGGATTTATGAAATTGCATTCGCGTCCATTCGGGGTCGTCCGGAAGTGAATCAAGGCTGAAATGAATGGAACTCGATTTCCGAATAATCCTCGTAGGTGGTTGTACACAAGGTACGGAGCAAAAATTAAGGCGGCCCGCTTTTTGGATTTCTTTTCATAATTTGTCCCTATGGATTTATGAAATTGCATTCGCGTTCATCGGGTCGTCCGGAAGTGATCGGAGCTGAAACGAATGGAACTCGGTTTCCGAATAATCCTCGTAGGGGGTAGTACACGATGTAAGTCAAAAATTGAGCCGGCCCGTTTTTTTTGATTTCTTTCATAATTTTGTCCCTCTCGATTTTGAAACTGCATTCGCGTCCATCGGGGTCGTCCGGAAGTGAATGAGCTGAAACGAATGGAACTCGGTTTCCGAATAAGCCTCGTAGGTCTTGTACACGAGGTATGAAGCAAAATTGATGCGGCCTTTTTTTGGATTTCTTTTCATAATTTGTCCCTATGGATTTATGAAATTGCATTCGCGTCCATTCGGGGTCATGCGGAAGTGAATCGGAGCGAAACTAATATAACTCTTTCCGAATAACCATCGTAGGGTAGTACAACGAGTATGGAGCAAAAATTAAGGCGGCCCTTTTTTTGAATTTCTTTTCATAATTGTCCGTATGGATTATGAAATGCATTCGCGTCGATTCGGGGTCGTCCAGAGTGAATCGGAGCTAAACGAATGGAACTCGTTTTCGAATAATCCTCGTAGGGGGTAGTACACGAGGTATGAGCGAAATTGAACCGGCCCCGTTTTTGGATTTCTTTTCATAATTTGTCCCTATGTATTTATGAAAGTTGCATTCGCGTCCATTCGGGTCGTCCGTAGTGAATCGGGCGAAACGAATGGACTCGTTTCTCAAATAATCCTCGTAGGTGTTTGGTAACACGAGGTACGAGCAAAATTGAGGCGGCCCGCTTTTTGGATTTCTTTTCAATAATTTGTCCCTCTCGATTTATGAAATTGCATTTGCGTCCATCGGGGTCGTCCGGAAGTGAATCGAGGCTGAAACGAATGGA